>NC_081541.1:6995068-7149267 GCF_901000735.1 Corylus avellana
CTGCGGATAGTCCGACAGCTACCCGTCTACATATATAAATAAACTCCTTGTCCATCGCCTAAGGTGAACCGCAACGGTGCATGAGACTCACAGCTAGGTTGTGGGTCTTCACGACCAGAGACCCACAGGCTGGTTATGGGTCTCTATCCTGAGTATTCTCTATGGAAGGAGATAGTCTCATCGTGGGTCTCCATTAATAATTAACCAAAAAAAAAAAAAAAAAAAATTTAAGGACACTATTATATTTTGAAAAATCGGTCAATATTTTTTCTATATTCATCTTAAAAATTAATTAGATTTGTGGACTCCACACATAAGTCAATGGGTCAATAATGAACCCCACAAATCTAATAATTAATCTATTAAATTTGTAAAACAATAAGTTAAATATGAGGAACTTATTGATCTCTACCATTTCTTTTATATTTTTTATGTATATGATAACAGGTAATTGATATTTTACGTCACGTGTATCACACATTATTCATTTTTTTTCGTTGAGTTTAATGAAAAATTCTAATTGAATGGGTTAGAGCACTAGCAGCAGTCTCCCTTTAATTTTTTCTAAGTTTATAGCACATAAATATTTTTTTATTTCTTATGAAAATATATTTTACAATACTTTTTCTTACCATTCAAATATTATTTATTTATAAAATACAAATTTTCTACTTACCCTCACTTTTTTCACAAAATTTTAACACAATTCATAATTAAAGACAAAAAGATGAAAGAAAAGAGAGAAAATAAAAATATTTATATTAAATTTGTAAGACAAAAACATGAAATATCATAAATTAAGTGGTTAATAAAAGGAAATAAGTATAATTTCAACAAAAAAAGAAAAAGAAAAAGAGGGGGGGTTAAAAACTTTTCCTAGGAGATGAGGAATGCGTCCAATAGAGCCAACGTGACATGAGTGGTCTTTAACATGTGCCTGCCGAGGAATGATCAATGCTGACAAGGACTTGGGATAGTCTGACAGCCCCCTGTCTTTTCTCGTCCTCCCCCCATTTTTGCCGGTCCAAGTGAGATGCCTCCTCCAACCCAACCCCCCCAAGATTTTTCTTCCTTGGATATTTGTCCACCGTCAAACCAATAAACAACGATAATGACGATGCCGATAATGAAAAATTCAGGGGAAACAGCAATTTATGAGTGAACCAACATCAACACGAGATCTTGTTCACTTGCTGTGCTATCAAGTAACAGCTGCAATGTTGACAGCCCCCCACCCCCCCCCAAAAAAAAGTGTATAATAAAGTCTAAAGATCACGGAGATGGTAATTAGTTTGTACAAATTATTTTTTGTTAATATGACTTTTTGTTTGTATTATTTATCTAGTGATTTAACTCTTATATATCTTGTCGGGTTACAAGAATCTGTTTGACCCCACGATTTGGCACATCCAACCTGCTTTTTAAACATTATGTTAGGTTTAAATGTACGTTTTCAAACGGTAGGCAAATAAGTGTGCTTTTAAATAGTAATTTTATTGATTAATTTTCATCTCAAAGCTTATGTGACGTGGTTTTCGAACTAAAAATCAATTTTCATGCACCAAATGAGTAACCACACCAAATAGGCTTTAGAAGATGAGAGGGGAACTAGAAGATGTATACTATTACTTATTTTAAAAAACTCATGATTTTAAAGGCCCAATGGACAAAAACAACACTCTTCTACAAAATTTATCAAATGCTAAACTGCACTTTCAAAAATTTCACTCTTCGTTAACTCCATCGTTATTTTTTCTTAAACGGCACGTTTTTGAACTGTTAAAATCAATCAGACACTGGATCATGACATCACTCATTATTCCGTACTTAAAGAGCGATAATAAAAATATCATTCGGCTCCTTTTTAAACTAGAATATTATTTTTAGTATGATGAAAATGCAAATGATTTTTTGGTTTATATATATATATATTGTTGGGCAAGTCATATGATTTTGGAGTTAAGTGCAGGATGAGGAGCATAATAATTGTATTGATGCTAGTCTTGGTAGAGACATATACACTCTTCTGACTGGCCTAAATTAGGCAGCCTTATGTCATGGTTTGCCTTTATGCAATGCATGCCATCAAGTGATGAAGAATTATTTCAGTAGGTTGTAATGATATTAGATATATAGATAGCATGGTCACGGATTTAATAATAATTTTTTTTTTTTTTAAGTCACGAATTAATAATTAACCTACCTATGTGAAACCATACAAATTAAATCAGTGGACCCTACACGGGGTGGCATATAATTGTTAGCGTCTCCATTATTAACCTTGTGATTCCACTTGCCCCCAATTTGAATTTTACATGAAATGGGTGTGATTTGTTTAAGATAAATGTTATGCAGTGGATTATTATACGATTATTATATAATTTATTGATTTGACAGTAAAAAATGAACTTTTAGACAAAGACTTACAAAAAATAAAAAGTAATTTGACTGCTACGACTTCTCAATTATATGATAGTTGTATAATAATTTATTAAATAACATCACACTTTTGTCCATATTTAATTTCTTTTTCTTTTTTTTTTTAAAAAAAAATTTTATGAGCAAGAGAGAAGTTAAATTCAATTTGAACGGTTGAAAAAACTACAATACATATATTATAGGAGATCAATTATGGCTATTCTATTTAAGCGTGACTATAGCAGCATTTACCCGCTAGACCGCACACGAAGAGTTTAGACAATGAAAACTGCAGATATTCCCTTAAATCTGATTGAGCCATAGCATGATTCAGTCCTACCAGGCCATCAATGAAAACCAATTTAACTTGTATTAATGAGGCATGTATAATTTTATTGCGAAATTCAAACTCATGCCACTGATGCGTACCTAATCACTTTGAAAATTTCTTTGATTCCTCGAACTCCCCTACCCAAGCTCCCTGTCACATATATATTTTTTGTTAATATTTTCCTCCCCTCTCTCTCCTCATTTTAGGCAGATAATTGTAGCATACCCTTTATAATGTAAATGCTTATTACCAAATAGTTTTAAGCCCTCCCTCAAATATCCCCTTGTGTATATATATCGCTTTCATTTCTGGTGGGTTACCGTTCCTGAAGTGAACCCAAAAAAAAAAAAAGAAAAAAAAAAAGTGTCTTTGGAAACCACCGAGAGAGGGATCCTTTTGTAGCCTTTCGGTGCTTCAATTCAACTGCTTTCATTCCCTTTACTCATCTTTTTGTTTTCTGATGATAACTTCCAACAATGGAATCAATCTCAATTGTCACTCTGCTTCGCTATCCATAATCGATCACACCCCTGATTTCCCAGTATATATAAAAGACGCCCATGGCTCAGACAAAAAGAAAAGCTAAGCCTGCAATTTCTGACTTTTCCCACCGTTTCCTTCCTTTTTGACTCCAAATCTGTGACATTCTTTGCAGCTTGTTTTTCAAACTTTTTTAGCGGCTGGTCTGAAACGAAACCCAACATTTTAAACTGCTCCACTTCCTCAGATATAGATTTGGTTGCTGTCTCATAAGCCATGGCCATCGATGTCTGCTCGGAGATTTCCAGCGCAGGAATCAGCCCCAGAATCTCGTTTTCCCATGATCTGAACCAGACAGATGTTTTGCCAAATGAAGATCATCGCCGGCGCTCGGACCTGACCCTCTTGGATTCCGGCTCCGACTTCGTTTTCTGCATTGGCAGTAGCTTTGTGCAGGAGCTGTCTCCGGCTGACGAGCTTTTCTCCAACGGCAAGATCCGCGCTAAAGAAATCAAGCAAAATGTCACAAACCCAGATGAAGTTCGCGGATCTGACCCTGTTTCTTCTTGTTCTTTGCCTTCTTGTACTGTAAATACAGAAAAGAAGAGGCTAAAAGAGTTCTTGTCCGGCAGTTTTGACGTGGAAGAAAAGCCTCCATCAAAATCTTTCTGGCAGTTCAAGAGAAGTAGCAGCCTCAACTGTGATAGCGCAAGAAGCCGAAGCTTAATCCGCTCATTACAATTCTTGTCCAGAAGCAATTCAACCGGTTCTGCTCCGAATTCAAAACAAACAAATCTTTCAAAGGAAACCCAGAAGCCGAATTTGCAGAAACAACCGTCGGTGTCAAGTAGAAAGTCATCGGCATCATGTCCGAGTACATATTATTATTCATATAGTTCGTCACAGAGGCCTTCGTTAAAGAAGAATTCTGGATCTTATGGCAATGGAGTTCGAATTAGTCCAGTATTGAACCTTGCACCGCCGTACATTTCCAAAGTAACTGTAAGTTTTTTCGGATTTGGTTCTCTCTTCTGTAATGGTAAGGTTAAAAAGAAGAAGAAATGATGTTCATGGCTTCTTTCATGGTTCATGTTCAAGTACTGATGGATTTAGCTGTCATTCAATCACTCTGTTTCATGAACCAGCATGTGATCAGACTCTGTAAATTCAAAGAATTTTTTACTGAAAATGAAAATAGTCTTTAGAAATTAAATGGAGTGTCATAAATCACAATTTTTTTTTTTTTTCACCTTCCTTTGGGAAGAGTGAAGACTACAGTGGGAGGATTGGATGGGCAGTAATTTTCATGCACATCAACATGTTATGGGCTTGGGAGACAGAGAAACAAGGCTTCCTTCTTTTGTGGCTCTCCGATCCTATGCTTTTTCTCTCTTTTTATCTTTTGAATTCTTTGTCAATATTTAATGTGATTGTCTTTTGTTCTTTTAGACTTTGATTGATGGCTTCTTTGGGTGTTTTCTTTTGTATTATTATAAACATACTCTTCAATTTTTATTTTTATTTATAAGTGAGATTGTATTAAAAAAAACTTTAGCACTAGCACCCCCAACATAAACCTAGCACAAATATCACGGTACATAATAGAACCGAACATCTTAGAAAGCCAAGGGGTCAAATAAATGGCCCAGTCTAATAGTTTCTTAGCTCACAATCCAAGAAATAGACTATCAGAGACTCGGGGTGGGTATTGGTTCGGTCGGTATTCGTAAAAGTCAGTTGATTAATTAACCAACTTCATAATGAATAGTTTCAACTTTTTCGGTTAATCGGTTAGTCGGTGAATAGGTGGTCGGTTACAAGTTTTTATGTTAAGATTTATCCGTCTTCCTTGTGACTATAGAATCAATAAAGAATATGTTTTATAAATTAAAAGAAAAAGTAAGTTCATAGAACACAGACCAAAATGACAACCATAAATCAGCTAGACAAATACAATAAGGAAAGTTATCAAATAAAATTCAAAATTCACTTGAAAAATCGGTTAAGTCAGTTAATCGACAAAAAATTCTACCGAACCGAACCGATGTCAAAATGTTACGTGAATACGTAACGGGGATAGAATTTAGGTTCCCTTAGAACCTAGACCTTAGATTCTGAGGGAACCTACACTTTTTAAATTTTGATTTTGAGGAAACCTAAAAACCCTTTTCAAACTCAAGGTTTGAGATTAATTTTCTGATTTTTTTTTTATTAAAATATAATCCTTTAAATATGAAGATTACAACGATTTAGACCTGGAGTAAAACTCATATACTGGAGATAAACCTAAAAAGATAACTAATGCAATCCTGACTCTAAAATAAATAACTAGATAATTGAAATTTAAATAGACGCATGTTTATCTCTAATAAAAAAATACTGATTTGAAAACTAATCTAAATGAAATTTAATTCATTTTAAATATAAATATACTATAATATAATGTCTACTTTATCCCTCTGTTATTTTTATAACACAAAACATTATTTTTATTCTGCCTACCGGCCGCCAGAAATCGGTTATCAGTCTGTGATGGTTCGGTGGCTATCAATAAGCAATATAAGGTTAATTTGTCCACCCCTATTGGAGACTATAGTTTTTGAAGCAATTCGGTGAATATTGGATTATTGGATATGAAAGTTTTTAATTTTTTATAGTGAAAAGAAGGCATAGTTATAGAGATGGGAGCCAAAGATCTGCCACTGAAAACAAAAAAAGATGTCGGGTCATGTAGCACACACCCATCACCGGGACACGTGAGTTGCACGGGGCATGGATGGGGAGCATCAATTTGGTAATTTTGTTTTAAAAGTGACATTAGGACAAAAGCAGTTGCTTCAAAGGGATTGGGGATTTAAAAAGAGATCATTGATTGAGGGGTCCTCTAACTTTTAGCTTGATAATCTAAAGATTGATCTTCTAATAAATACTCTACTTGTCTGTATTAGCTAAGATACCACAAACCTAACATGGCCCATTTCATGGATCCCTAATCTCTCATTAGATGAGCTTTCTAAAGCGTCAAACACAACAAGATTAGAGCAGTTAAGCTTCGTCAACATTTGTTCTCCATAATCAACCTGAATTGAAAATCAACCTTCTTTTAACCGTTGGTCAATCGAGGTCCTTGAAAAAAATTTAGGGGACCAATTATAATTATTTGCTCAAATAAAATGTTACAAGCTCTATATATGTACTTGAAAAATGTTAGGTTTACAAAAAAAATTTACAAACTGACGTGGCATAATATGATTGAAAATTAGATAAAGGGTTAAATACTCTTTTGCCCTCTAGGATTTCAACACTTTATTTTTTTCTCCTTATGATTTCATTTTTATTACATAAGGTAATTGTAGCTTTCATAAAAATTGAGATAGCACTACCGTTAAAATTATGTTCAAAACTTAACGAAATGTTATGTCAGCACCAATCAAATGTCGCCACGTGTCATATAATTAATTTTAAAAAAAATTCAAAAGATTAAAAAATTTTATATATATATAAAACAGAAAAAAAATTTTGAGATAGCTACGTTGAGGGCGGCTGGCCACCCCGCCTTTGGCCATGGGGTGGCCAGTAACAGCATGACGTGTGTTTTTGATAAACAGTAAGCAAACTGGTTTTTGAAAGTTTTTGAAAGTATTTGTCGAAAAGATGCACTTGGTGAGGCCTCCACATCGTACCATCACCTCAATGTTTTTTTATTTTAAAGTGATTTGGGGTGCATTTTTTAAACCAAAAGAAATCTTCTAGACGTGTATAGGTGATACCTTCATTTTTTTGGTCAATAACAACCCAACAGAACTAGGAGTGTCCATGGGCCGGTTCCGGTCCATCCTGGCCTAGCTTGGTCCTCAAATTGTTATCTCACTCGGCGTTATAATAAGGCACATGCGTCTGAGCCCAACAGGGCCCAGCCATTTCTTTTAAGTTACTCTACTAAAGACCTATATACTCCTGTGAGTTTTTATCATTTAATAGCCCAAAATTTTTTTCAAAGTGGTTAGGTATGTACTAGGTCGTGAGTTCGAATCTCCGTAATGAAGAATCTCCACATATACTGATGCTTTGGTGGGACTAGGTCAAGCTATGACACACTTGGACTTGATAGAGCGCCTACGGTTCCTATCGTCTAGGCCTCTCTTGTGCAATTCTCAGCGGGTAGGTACTACTATGGTCACGCATTAGTAGAATAGCTATAATTGGTCTCTTTGGCCTACCCTTTTTTATTAGGAAAAAAAAAAAAAGTAGTCTATTAAACTAACATATATCTTTAGAGAGTGATTTTTATGTGCATTTTAAAAAAAAGTAGTCTATTAAACTAACATATATCTTTAGAGAGTGATTTTTATGTGCATTTTAAAAAGAGAAATGCACAAAAATGGGTGAAAGAATTTTTCTTTAACCTAATTTAGCTGAAGTACGGATGGATTTAGTTGTCAATCACTTTGACTATATAATATGTTATGCTTAAGAGTAATGTTATTTAATAGACTGATATATGACTATCATTCAACTAAGTTGAAACATTTTTCAGCAACCTAATTTGAAAAATTTTGTCCAACCGCAAATGTAGGAAAAAGTACCAATTTTCATGTGTATGGAGCATCTGCATCTAGCTTAGTGAATTTTAGTTAAAGAATCACATTTTCTATTTTAACTATCCATGTTCGCTATTGTATTTAAATATTATTATTTTTATTATTTCTTTCTTCATTTGTAGTGTTTCTAAACAATAGAGAATATGTATCGATTGTTTTTAGGAGAAACTTCACTTTAGACCCTTTAACTACTGCGTATTTTGAGAAGACCCCATTCAATTTCAAAAACTCTCAATTGAACCCCCTGAGCTTTTACCTTGATTCAATTGACCCCTCTCCGTAGAAATTTAAAATGTTAAAAGTGATAAAATAACGTTTATACCCTTGAGTTTTTTTATAAAATTCTAAATTTACCTTCAATTTCAATTTTTTTAAAAAAAAATCGAAGGGTAATTTGGTCTTTTTAGGCATTTCCGTTTAAAGTTAACGGCTAAAACTAACGGATGGAGGTAAATTGATTGAAATTGAAAGTTCATGGGTGTAAATTGAGAGTTTTTGAATTTTGAAGAGTTTTCTTAAATGCACAGTAATTCAAGAATTTAAAGTAAATTTCTCCTTATTTTTATTAATGGAAAATGTATAATAAGTCCATGAGTCAACCCTTCAAAATTTAAAACTCCAAGAGTTTTTTTTTTTTTTTTTTGAAAATTTACTCTTTTGATCAATTGAAATGTCAATAAAATTTTTGCTGTAAAATTTTGTTAACAGCCGTTAAGGCTACTCAAAACGCACCGTTTTACCGATTAAACTATTAATTTTTTTATTAATTTAATTTTAAAAATTAAATCTAAAAAAAAAATTGACCCACCCACTAAGGAGTGGCCTTCGGGCCACTCCAAACCACCCATGGGGGGAACAGGATCCTCTCCAGTCCATTATGGACCGGAGAATATCCAGTTCATGGTGAGGATTTATCCTCATAAATCCTATGGCTAAAAATGAGATACATATCTCACTAAAAAAATAATAATATATTATTTTAAAATTAAAATAAATTTAAAAAAAAAAAAGAAAGAAGGGGTGGTTTGGCCACCTATGAGGTGGCAGAGCCACCCCATTTTGAGGTGGGGGTGGCTCAGAGCCACCAATGGCTGGAGGCTGGAAGCCCATGGGGGAGATGGGATTTAGAGCCACCCATCTTGCAGGGGTGTAGCACCACTGAGGTGATAGGGAGCCACTTGCTGCAAGAGATGGGGGTGGTGGGGCTCCCCAAACCATGGGGTAACCGGCCACCAGTAGGCCATTGGGGTGGCTCAAGAAGCCACCTACCCTAAAATAGGGGTGAAAGTAGGCCACATAGCCACCCCCCTTCTTTTTTCTTCTTTTTTTTATTAATTTATTTTTAATTTAATAAATATATATATATATATATATATATATATATATATATACTATATATATATAGTGGGATAATATTATTAGGTTTTAGCCATGGAGCCCCATGAGGGAGAAATCTGTCATGTTGGAAGTCTGATTCCCCATGGGCTCATTTGAGCAGCCCCAAACCCCGTGGGGATTGACGTGAAACCACTAAAACCACACAGGGCCACCACAGGGTTGGGTGGTGGCCAGGATTAGCTTTAATTTTTTTTTTTTTAAGATTTAATTTTTAAATTAAATTAATAAAAAATTAATTTTTAAATTTTAAATTGAATTTTATTATCATTTCAATTGAGAGTAAATTTTCAAAAGAAAAGAAAAAATTTAAAAATTTTAAATTTTAAAAGATTAACTCAAAGACTTATTATACATTTTCTTTTTTATTAAAAAAGATGGCAAAGTAAAAACTAGCCATCTTTTAAGCTAAAGAGGAAAAATAAAAGGTCCTAAAGGTCGCAAGCAGAGTGGCAATAAGCTGCGTCCAGGAGCAAGGACGCGGAGGCGGCTTGGGTCTGAAGACTCGGCACGCGGCACCTGTAACCAGAGATGGGACACCAAAATATGGACGAGAATTTCATAATCAGCTTTGGGCCCAAAGGAAAAATTTGGTCAACTAGTCGACTCAATTAACAGCATTTGGGTGTCGGTCCAATTGCGCCAAATTGTGCTCATCATATGACACCGTCAATCAAACGGTTCCAGCTTAAAAATCTTGGAAGCTCAAAACGAGTTTTTACTACCCAATTTCTAGGGTTTTGCCGACGGTCATCAAGTATCAGAAGAAGTCCGTAGAGAAAGGAATAAGAAGCATCCAATGAGACCATTGTATCATCTGAACATTTCATCCAATAAGAAGCATCCAAGAAGAAGAAATATGGGGTTCTTTTAGAACATACAAACATTGTCACCACAAAAGAAATCCTTTGGCTGATCATGTCTGCATAAAGAATTTCTCTCCATTCAAAATCAGTATCAACCAATCAACTTCTTATCTCAATAGTATACACAAGAATCATGGAATATAATGTAAATCGCTTTGTAAAATAAGCAGTATCTCGTACCCATATCACAGATGCAAAAAGACTTTTGAGCTTTTTCCCTTAACCTACAACTTGTACACCAACAAGGATCTCACACTTCAAATATCACCAAATGATGAACACAAGAAGTAACCCTCCTACATTGTTGTAGAGAAACAAAAGACTTTTGCAGCAGTGTAAAATTCAAGCCAAAAACATGTATATGAGGTATGATTTTCACCTCTAAATGTATGTGAGCAGAGCTCAATAGTAATGTTCTACCATTAATGCTTACTCCTACTATTGAGTAGAAGACAAAGAACAAAGCCACAGTATGATAGATTAGGAAAAATAAAATAAACAGATGAAAATTTCAAAATTGTCACATAAATGCATGCACTCTTCAATGGATGCTTTTAACGCAAACAAATTAACCCAGACAAACATCAAATTGGGTTGACTGAGAAGTGAGAACAATCCAACTTGATTAGAGGTGCTCAGAAAATCAAACTCATAAAACGAAAAACTTCTCTTTCATCTAATAACATCCATTGAGGATCTTTCCTTTACACAAGATTATTCAGATAAGAAGGAAGAAAGAAAGAAAGAAAGAAAAAGAAAAAACGAATCATGATCATAACAAAAATTAGCACTTAAAAGCAACTGGACGTGCACCACAAGCTGGGAAATCAACACTTATATCAAGTTTCCCATTTACAAAGATGGTGTGGTATACAACTAGTCAGCGTCACCAGTTACCGGTAGTCAGCAAACAGAAGCTTTGAAACATTCCATCCAGGCCGCCATTCCCATTGCTACCTCTGCAAGAAAGAAAAAACAGGCGTTGAGCTCACCAAGTTAAACAAACCTAATGATCGGAACCAAAAAGCAACTGAAAACAAAATCTTTCACGAATGCCATTTTTCAGAGGCGAATTCAGGAATCAGGACATTAGAGGTGAAACAAAATTTCTCAGATTTTCTCAGCCACCAATCAAGACCAAAAACCGACAGAGGACAGAGCAATTACCTTGCCGTTCTCGGCGGCTTCAGGAACCTTGTACGAATCGAGCGTAACCTCCGACAACCACAACCCCGGAAATAACGACTGCACAGAAAACAAACATCGAAAACATAAACACCAAATCAAACCCCCCACACAAACGCAACGGCGCAAGACCATCAAGGAAAGCGAAAAGAAAGAAGATTTGTCGCGCTTACATCCAATTGCTTCTGAACAGTTCTGGGCCGCTTCTTGGGCCTCCTGGCCGGCCTCTGGCCCAGAAACGCCATGAAATCCTCCTCGACCTCCTTCCTCGACAGCGACACCGTCAACTTGGTCCTTTCCTCCTTCTTCTCCGCCGCTCCTCCTCCGACGCCGCCTCTCAGCCTCGGCGACCTCGCGCTGCCATTGTTATCGCTCCTCAACGGCGAAGACGAATTCACCTTCTTTCTCTCCTCGATCCTCAACCCCTTCCCTCCTCCAATCGGAGCCTTACATGCCGCCCTCCTCGTCCTCAGATTCCACGGCCTCGCCGCATCCGCCGCCGCCGACGCCGACTGCTCTGCCTCCTCCTCTATCTCCTCCTCCTCCTCTTCAATTTCCTCTTCCTCTTCATCTTCCTCCACTTCCTTCCTAAAGATCGCGTCTTTCATCTTATCCGCTGCCGTTTTCAGATCAAACATCAGCTTCTCTCTCACCGCCTCGATCCCCTCCTCCGGTTTCCAATCCCTCCTCCTCTTCCTCTCCAATTCCCTGCGCCGCGTCGCCGGCGAGCTCTCCGGCCTCGGAACCGGAGATCGCCGATCGACTTCGACAACGTCGTCCGGAGTACTCGGTTTCTTGCACCTCAGGTACCTCTGGTTCCCCCACTTCAGACACGGCAGCGTGAAATTGTGCAGAGCCTTCGATCTCTCCTGTCCCATCGCCATGGCCTTCTCAGATATCCGCGGTCTCTCTCCGTCTCCGACCACACGCGCACACACCATCTATCGGAATAGACTCCACGGAGAGAATAAACTCCACAGAGAGCACTCAAATCAGAGCTCTCTTCCCTTCTCTCTTCTCCCTAAGATTTTCCGACTTTTGTTTATCGGAATTTTTTTTTTTGTAGTTGTTGGTGTGTTTGTTCTCTTTCTCTCTCTCTCTCTCTCTCTCAATATCGCCGGGAAACGAAGTTTATATAGAAGTGAAGCGAATGGGTAGAGAGAGGGCGGTTTTAACGTTCGGGTTAATGAGACGGACGCTAAAATGCGCCATGGGTTTGTTCCCGGGTGATACGTCGTTTTTGAGTGACGGTGCACATGGCAACCGTTGGATGTAGTTGTGTTTTATGATCTCTTCTTGTTACCGTTGATTTATTCAAGCCTTTTTTTTTTTTGCCGATTTGAACTTAAAACGACAATGGAAATTGTAATCCGAGTTGGGCACGGTTATTTTCTTGAGAATCTAGGAATTAATTTAAGTCCAAAAACAGACAATTTATTTTTTCTTTTTTTCGTTTTCGAGGGGATGAGGATGGGGGATCATTAATCTTCAATGTTTTTAATTACTGATTTTTTAAAAACACTCCAACACCGTCCACCTCTTGCGTTTTTGTGATTGCTTAGCAAAATCTCAATCAAAAATTTCAAAATTGTAGTAGTCACGATAAAAATGGCCCACCGTTCCAACCTTTTTCAGTTGAAAATATTTTCTTAAATTATAAAATATTTATTTCTTGCCTATAAATTCTCCACAACGTCACCCTGAATACAATTTTGAATTTCGAAACCATGTAAGTTGACACAAAAATAAATAAGTAATTTTTTTTTTTTTCCACTTTCCAGGTGAAAAAAATATATGGTGAAAGAAAGAAATAAATTGCCTTCGCAATGGGCAACTCATCATGATGATGTAAATTATTGAATTAACATGGTCACCCAATTGTTAATGGAACGAACTCAAATAGTTCTTCTCCTAACATTTTTCTTGGCCAAGATTTTAGGACACTGTGAGGTTCATTAATTGAGCTAATTCATATATACTTCACAAACCTATTTCAATTAGACTCATATGTTCAGCAATTATCTTTCTAAATTGTAATGCAAACAAATTGGCAATTAAAAGTTACGTAGATTATTTAAAAACTTGCTCGAACAATACAAATGCAATCGAGCATAAAAACAATTAAAAGAGGTTTGATAACTAGGTTTTACGTGTCTGAACATGTTTTAACTGTTCAAATGCCTGTTTGAAAAAAGTATTTCTATTAAAAACTTCTTGCGAATGTAGTCAGGCATCTTATAATTCAAACAAAAAATTATAGTCAATCTCGATCCAATCCAATTACCAATTGCCTCATTTCACTTAGCCTACATGAGAAATCACAACCATTACCAATGAGAGGCATCTGTTTTTAACAACTTTTATTTTTTTTTGCCAAACAAAAAAAAGAAGAATGTTCTTAATCTTGTAGTTACAATGAATTGTACATTTTGTTTTCACATTTGAAATGAGAAATATCATTATTAAACTATGGATGTTGATTTATAACAGAATAAACTTCTTTAATTTAATTTAATTTAATTTAATTTTTTATTTTTTTTATCTCCCAATATTTGCTGCTCAGAGAAATGCACCATAAATGATTAATACATGTGAAAAAACACAGTCAATAATGGAGTATCTGGAACGAAGCCATACTCAAGTGTTTACCTTGTATTCTCCTTTTATACTTCTTGAGGACCAAACCAGAGTTGAGGACCAAACCAGAGGAGGGGCATCATCTTTTCACTTTGAGAAATTAGAAAAACATGCCAAGAAAAAACAAAATGAATCCTCCAAAGTGTAATGATATATAATGCCATGGATGTACAAACGGCTACAATTTGATGTCAAGGATAGTGCAAACTCTTTGAGTTAAAATACACGGTTGATCATAATATTTGAATTGGTCAAAGGAAACCCATCATTTTCCTTTTCTTTTTTTTTTTTTAACGTAGTAAGGTCTTAATTGGGTGTCATTCCTTATTGGGAAGGGCCCTTTTTTTTTTGGTTCACTAAGGTAATGCAAGGGAGTTAAGAACAACAAAGAGAAAACAAAAATTTGGGCCCAACAACTCAACAACAATTTCAGTGCGATCATTACAGTCCAATGAAAATCTAAAAATTTACTAGAAATTGGTCAAATGAATTGTCCAAATTCATTGGATTTATGATTCATCGACCAAGAAAGAGGTTGCTTGAAATGACCTTTTTTGGGACAATTCAAAAGAGTAGCTACCTTACACAATATCTATTGTAACAGCAAGCAAACTTGAAAACCATAACAGAAAAGGGAGCACTGATAATTACATGACCATAGAAGGCACTTACAAAGAGAAAAAAAAAAAACTCTTTGGTGAGGGAGGAGAGAGAGAGAGAGAGAGAAGTGCTCTCTAAAGACTTTTGCAAGCCTTCATATATATATGAAGAATTAAAAGGATGAATATAATCCTTCAAGAATAATCCAGACGAATTTTCCCCTTAAAAATTGGTGAATTTGACAATTAAAGTTTTTATTGATGAGAGGTAGTTATTTTATTTCATTTAAAAAAAAAAAAAACGCATAGATATATACAAATATACAATATAAGATACATGTATGTAAATATTGGCCTTAGGATTCGTAGCCGTAGGAGCATCATTAGGTTAATGTGATGGACCACATACGAAACATGAAGTACCGGAACACGTGTTTTATCTGCGGTATAGAGAGATATGGTCGTACAGTGATATAAGTAAAGGAATTTTATCTCGATTAATTTATTCCTATTCAATTAGACACGACACAAGCAACGTTTTCTTCAACAAACGGTTAAAGCATCTGAGGCAGCTGCCAGGAGTTGGGTATACAAATTAATTGAAAGTGACACAGAAAGAGAGGAAGGTGTAACGTTAAAGAAAACTACTTTCGCGGTATTCCGTGTCGCATGTACGTATATTGTATTGTATATTTTATACACCACCAAAGGAATCTCAATTGCTATTAGAATATTATTCCTTCTCTGTAACATAAATCAGAAAATCAAAGGAAAAACACTTGGGACGAGAGAATGGTGAAAAACGGTGAAAATAATAAATAAACAAAATTAGGTAATTTTTTTTTTTTTTTAAAGGTAAAAATTAGGTGAGTGACCTTGGTTTTTAGCTTCACAGATGATACTTTTTTCGAATGGAAAATGCTTAGAAATTTATAACTTTTATTGCAAAATTATTTACAAACTAATTTGCAAGGTGAAATAATTAAGATAAATTGATGGGTTATATTTTTTGTTTAATTATTTTATTAATTATGAACTATCATATCAGTTTGCAAATAATTTTATAATAAAAATTGTAATATCCTTCATATAACTCTAATCATAGCACTGACCCTGAAAATAAACATTCTAGAGAGAAACTCTAACCTCTCTCTAGAAAATCTTCCACCTCTTGTGAGGGTTTTTTTCACCTCTTTTGTGAGAGCATTCCTAACAGTTCCCTTAGAGCATTACCAGCAGTTTCTTTGTCATTTTCCCTACATTTAAGGATTCAAATTACTTTTTGTTTTCCTATGTCAAAATACACTCAAATAGCTTATCTTAATCATTCACAATATATATATATATATATATATATATAAGATGAGAGATGAGAGAAAATTGTAAGACATGAGAGGAGAGAGGAAAGAAGAGATAATTTTTTTTTTTTTTTTTTTTAATAATCATAAGAATTGCAATAGTAGATTCCAAAATATTGGGTTCCACTGTACCAATCATAATGTTTAGGGTTCATTTAAGAAGTATGCTGTATAATTTTTTTGCGATTTTTTGGACATATTTCCTAAACTTAGAGAACAGACTCTCTTATAGGGAGTCTGCTGGGAATGCTATTATAACTCATTCTGTTCCCTACATATAGAAAAAATGTCAAAAAAAGTCACCAAAAAAAAAAAAAAAAAATCATCAACAACATATACACTATTGATCCCCTAAATATTAAAAATGCTACAGTTCTACCTAGCGTGCATGAAACCAAAAGAGTTTTCTTATGCATTACTTTAATACAAATTATTTATGTATCCTCTCTCATCTCTCATTTTCTTACCTTTCATTGAGGATTATGTTAAAATTTTATAAAATAGTTGAGAGTAGTGGGAACTTATATTTTGTAAAAAAATAATATTTAATTGATATAGGAAAAGATGAGAGAAGTTAATGTGGAGTATATTTGGATAGAAAAACAAAAAGTAATTTTATTCTTTACATTTATGGAAAATCAAAGGGAAAATGCTGGGAATGCTATGAGGGCATTCCACCTCCTTGTGAGGCTTTTTAGGGGAGGAGGAATGGACCCTTTTCCTTTACTCCTCCCCATCTCTTACATTCTTTGCTCTATTTCCTGTTATTGGTGTTTTTTTGATGTTTTTTTTTGTTGTTTCCAAACATACTAGGAGCTCCGACCTCCTCCATACCCTTCGCCCAGCCTTCTCTGCCATGTCTCCACCAAATCTCCATTGTGTCGTGCGTCACATCCCCAAAGCTGATTGGGTTTTTATATCTGGTTTTTTCAAAGCTAGATCTATTATCTTTTATCAATTTCTTTCCCCCACATGCCAGCCAGGGCCGGCTCAATGTATTTGGGGGCTTTAGGCAAAAGTTTGAAGTTGGGCCTTATTTTTTTTAATATTTAAATATTAATTAAATAATATTTATTTTAATAATATTATTATTATTTTCATTCTCATTGTTGTTTCATGACTTTTAAGTTTAACTTTTAACTAGTTGCCCAAAAAAATTGATGTGGCATATTTGTCTTTTTGGGTTAATTGGTCTTATTTTACAATGGGCTTATTATATTGAGGCCTAAACTTGTTATGAGAAAAAATTTTGGGCCTTATTTTTTTTTAAAAAAATTATGCATCAAGTTAAAATAAAATTAAAAAAAAAATTAAGCCTTATTAAAATTTTTTTTGGGCCTTATTAAAAAAAATTTTGAGCCTTCATAACTGGGGGCCCTAGGCAACCGCCTCAATGGCCTAGCCATTGAGCCGGCCCTGATGCCAGCCCACCATGCTCCTCGGCTTCCTAACTTCCCAACGTCGCTTGTCACGCTCTGATTCAACCTCCACACACCCGTCAATACACCCCGCCTCTCGTGCTTCAGTTGCTACTCCTGTTTGCTGGTTGTTTTGTTGGTGTTTTTGTATTTTCTTTTAAGTTTTTGTTGGTTTTTGTTTTATGTCTCTTTGTATTTACTTGGTCAAATCCAGTGGCAGAGGCTTTTGTTCCGATCTGTGTATTGCATCCATCACTATATCTCACCAAAAAAAAGAAAAACACCCAAAAAAAAGCTAAAAATTAGACAAAATTGGAGGTGGCTAACTACCCCATTTTAGCCATGAAGGTGGTTTTTATTTATTTATTTATGTTTTAGTATAAGTTTAGGTAATTTTTATTTTTATTTTTTATTTTGGCATTTGAGATGATAATTTTGTATTACTTTGGCATCTAAGGAGGCAACAATGCTACAAGGGACAAGTGTCACGTTTTAATGAATAGTGGCGTGGACCTCCATCAAACAAATGGACGAAACTTGGACAGAGACACTAAGTGGGTATTTTGATTAACGTCAAGTACCACTTGTGATACTGTAACGACTCAGGAAAAAGCGTTAGCCGCATCTGCTCTATTACCTCAAAAGGACTAGTCAAGTTGGAGCTTCCCTATAATTAATTATAAAGCCCAGTTTCACCTAGTAACTAGGCAATGTGAGACTTAACACCCATGACTATTTCTATGAACCATCCACTCTATGTAAGCTTCTTCTCATCTTCTCAATATAGGACCGAAGTGTTACAGACACTTTATGAAACTGAAGTGGCCATTTGATAATAACCCTAATCACAAGTACCAAAACAACATTTAATAAAAAAGAAAAGACAAAAAAGAAGATGAATGAAGATTGATGCGAGATAAATAAGGGATTGCGAAATTGCATTTCTCTTAAATCTTACTTACAAGAAAGATAAAATAGATTAGTCATATTGTTTACTGAGAATAATATATTAACAAAACTTGAACATGAAAATTTGATTAGTAATTTTGCATTTCAAAAAGCAAGAATAATGATTTTAAATTAAATTTTTAACAGTTAATATAAATTTTATTATATTAATATTTTAAAATTAAAAATACTGTATTTTAAGTTTTTACCTTGTGCCTCAATTTCTATTAAGCCTCCAAATTCAAACTTCAAACTTGGAAAAGTAAAAGAAAGGGAAAACTTCAAACTCGGAAAACTTAGTACGAGACCCACCTGGGATGCAACGGCTAGCTGCTTATTGCTTTATATATTATAATATGCGTCCAAAATGCAACCGACCACACCATCTTTTTACAGCTTGGCTCCGCACCACAACTCAGATCCGTCTAAATCATTCACCTTTTATGCTTCGTTAAAAGCTTCCCTACCCATGTCTCCACCCTCGAAGCTCTCCCAAAGCCTCCAGCCAACCTTTCTGCTTACCTTACAGAGCTGCCAGAAAAATGGCCAGAAAAAGATTACCCATTCTCCAAAAGCTCTCAAATCTTCTCAAAGTTTCAATCTTCGTTGCCAAAATGAGAAAACCCATCATTCCTAAGCTCATTTTTCTTAAGAAAGCAAGGAAGCTTAAGAAGTTCAAGCTTCTCAAGCATTACAACTATGGTTTTCTTGAAGAGTACCAGTTCTCTGCTTCGAGCACTCCCCTCTTTCAGTACCACAGAAACCAGTCCAAAAGCCGAAGGCTTCGAAATATCTATTCGATGTTCTTTCATTGTACATGTTTGGGTAGTTTGGGAGCTGAAAAAGGGAATGCAGATTATAGATTAGAATCTTTACCTGCTTTGCCTGCCATTGCAGGGCAATTCTTGGAGCCGTTTGATTCGGGAGATGAAGAAGATTCAGTTGATCAAAGGGCTGAGAGGTTTATCCGGAGATTCTACGAAGAGATGAGAATGCAGAGGCAGGAATCGCTTTAGCAACTCAACCAAGTGCTGAACATGGATTAATTTATTTACCCAAAAAAACAGAGGAAAGAAAACAGAGAAAGAAGTATTGGACATGGCATGCTGTTATCAAGTTTTGTTGTTTTTGTTTTATTTATTTTTTGTTCCTTTGCTGTCTATTCTCCACAAGATTTTTGTTGATGTGGAGATAGGCTTTGATTTCACTGTTTGTTCAGAGATTTTTCACTGTGTGGAGCTGTGAATTTTTTTATTGAGTGGCAGAGTAGTTGGTTTGAATTAATTATTCAATGTAGCTAAGTTGCCATCTTTGTTATTGATTTGATTGGATGGAGATAAGCAGTGGAGCGTAGGGCATCTGGACGCACTTTCCTGGTTTTGGTCAATGTCTTTATTCTTTTCTGGTATGGATTGGCGTTTGCTAATAGTCAAATGCTTTCATGAAAAGGTAAGACGACTTTTCTTCAAATATTCTCAAGAAATGAGCGCCTGCTCCCGGTAAACAGGAACCGTTCAATTTTTGAAGTGAATAATAATAATAATAATAATAATAATAATAATGACTATTAAATTTTTGGACTATAGTGTTAATTGCATTTATAAGATGTTTACATAAATTATTTATGATACCTTTTCAAACCGAAGTAACTAGTTTTTTGAAATAATATCTGATTTCATTTCATATAAAAATGAATAAACATCTAGAGCCCAAAGATTCTAACTAGGAAAAGCAAGTTGATATAGAGTAACAATATCAAATATACACATCGGAACTTCCTCCATTCAAATTTTATCGATAATATTATTCATGGCTACCTTTGCAAGTTCGTGAACTGCCGAATTCGCTGCTCTCTTCACGTGACCAATGGTCCAACTCTTCAACGAATTAAAAACCCATCTTGTATCTCTCGATATATGCCTATAGGTGCTCCATTGTATACCAGGATATCGTATTGCTTGGACCACTTGCATAGAATCACCTTCAAGTTATATATCATGGATGCCCAAATCCCTGCTAAACTTAGTTGTAAGTAAAGCTCACATTGCTTCAGCCACAACCGGCTCCTGCACTGAGTGGAATGTCTTACCAGAAGTTGCATGAACTTGGCCCAAATAATCTCTTACTATTATTCTAACACCTATTCTTCTCATTATTGAATTAATAGCCACATCCCAATTAACCTTATACTTTCCAAAATGAGGTGTTTTTTCCGTTCGCTTCTAGGACAATTCGGTTGGGATGGGTGAAATCAACAATACTGTATTACATCTGGTCCGGATTCTTCTTGCTAAAACCCCAAATAATAACACTTCATCGTGCTTGCAGCGTGCTATAATGCCTTCAACATCCAAACTAGTTGATAAAGAGGTAAAGCACAAATACCGAATAAAGTATCTACCGGTTTTTTGTAAGTAAAATAGGAAGAAAGAAAAAGGATTAGAAATGAGAATTTTACAAGAAAGAAAAAGGATTAGAAATGAGAATTTTACCACTGATCATAATAAAAGAAAACGAGGAAGAACCTGTTTTTTTCTAAGTAAAATAGGGGGGAAAAAAAAGGATTAGAAAAGAAAATTTTATCGCTTTTGATCATAATAAAAGAAAATGAGGTAGAGTTTGAGAGACTGGACCCATAAATATTAGGAAAAATTACAGTTTACCCCCTTAAAGTTGACAGCGTTTTTCAATTCGAACACTAAAGTTTCAATTTTTGCAATCCACCCCCAAAGTTTCAAATTTTTGCAATTTGACCAATTCTATCCAAAGCTTCCCACATGGCCCCTAATTTTTATTTTTTTATTTTTTATAAAAAACTTTAAAAAAAAAATTCGGGGTGGCCGTAGCCACCGCTTTGGCCATCTGGACATTTTTGCACCCCCAAATTTGTTTTTTTTCTTCATAAAAATAAAAATTAGAGGCAATATGAAAAATTTGGGATAATATTGGTTGAATTGAAAAAAATTGAAACTTTGTGGGGGTGAATTGCAAAAATTAAAACTTTAGTGTTCGAATTGAAAAACGCTGTCAACTTTGAGGAGGTAAACTGTAATTTTCCCTAAATATTATGAAGCTGCCCATTTGATTACTAGTGTGCTCTTAAGAAACAAGTTAGCACATATACTAACTTTACACCGTATTAGTATAAGGTAGGGGTGGACTTAGTACAAGGCTTGAGAGGACTTCAGCCTCCTTAAAAATTTAATACATTTTTTTTAATTTTTTTTTTTTTTGTTTATAAGGTAAACCTTTAAAATTTAATTAATTAATTAATTATTGTTCCCTATACTAAAATTCCTCGTTCCTCCCGCGAGCATAAGTGAATTGTGATAGAAGATGTGAGATCTGATCTTACCAAAGAGAACGCCTTTTCATGCGAGTCCCAAACTTCTAGGCTTTGCATTTTTCCTAGTTAATATTTATAACATGTGAAAAATGAGATTTTTTTTTGAAAAAATTATAGTTTACTCCCTCAAAGTTGATAGCGTTTTTTAATTTGAACACTAAAGTTTTAATTTTTGTAATCCACCGCCTTAAAGTTTCAAATTTTTGCAATTTAACCAATTGTATCCAAAACTTCCCATATTATCCCTAATTTTTTATTTTTTATAAAAAATTTTTTTAAAAAAATTCGGGCCATCTGGCCATTTTTGTATCCCAAATTTAAAAAAAAATAAAAAAATAAAAAATAAAAATTAGGGGTAATATGTGAATTTTGAGATAATATTGATCGAATTGAAAAAAATTAAAACTTTGTGGGGGTGGATTGCAAAAATTGAAACTTTGATATTCGAATTGAAAAACGCTGTCAACTTTAAGGGGGTAAACTGTAATTTCCCTCTTTTTTTTTTTTGTTATGTGTCGGACAATGAAAAATAATGATTTGATTGAGCTATCTATCTAGAGAAAGGAGACTCATTTTGTAATAAGAATTGAAAGAAAAAAGGAGTGATTCATTTGTTTTTTGAGTTAGACTACAAAAAATGGCCCAAAAATACACTGTGGGCAAATGAAAGCACATTTTCATTTGGTCCTTTTTGATATTGGGTCATTCTCGGTCATGAACCATTACGGGGCACAGAAAATGTGATACATGAACGACGGCTAGGCCCATATGTGCTGGGCTGCAGCGTCGTTGAATCTGAGGTTGGCCTAATTTTAAGGCCCAAATCGAACAGCCGTTGACAAGTCCCTCTTACAACGACCAACTTATTATTATGTTGTTGTTGTTGTTAGGGATAATATAACTTTAATTATAAGTTTATTGTAAACAACGTGATAATTTATACAGCATTTATCAAATTATTATGTTGTATTATTTATGTCAACATGAGAGGGTTGAGCTCTTGTCGAATATTTTTTAATTTATTTTTCATTTAGGTATATCAATAGATATGATTTTTTTTTTTTTTTTTTAATTATTTTACTAAATAACAAATTTAATATCTTCTATTTTGGTGTTGAAATTTATCAAAGTTGAGATCCAACCCATTTGAATTTAAACATTTTTATATAATAGTCAAACATGACATTAAGTTGTTTTGTACTCAAGGGGTAGCTCAATCGGCTGGAGATCACGCATTATGAAGCGGAAGTCACTAATTCGAATCTCCCCCCCTCTTGTGTGGACATGTCAAAAAATAAAAAAATATTACGTTTTCTTGTTGAAAATACAATGACACATTAACATATATGCAACTAGGTTATCTATTTATTTATTTTTGATATGGGGAACCTATACAAGACAGGGCCCTTCGAACTCACCCCTGCAGAGTAAACCTCGGTTTAATTTTTTTTTTTTTTTTTTGATATGTCCGCACAATAAATTTTGTCTATTTGTTCTCACAAAACTATTATAAATTTTCTGTATTTTTAAAATATTATAAATTTGCAAAAGAATTAAATGGCTTACCATAATTTATTTTAAAATAATAAATCTGAACAGAAATCAATTCGGTAATTTTCCTTTTTCATTAACTAATAAAGATCATAATGGCAGAAAACACGTTAGATTGGGAATCTCACAGCGAGTAAAATATAACGGCATGCACGCAATCCCTCCTTTTTTTCATCTACGGCGAATCAACGGACAACGGGCTTCTTAGGTTGCTTTCGAAAGAAAAGAGAACAAACTTGGAAAGGAAAAAAAAAAAAGAAGCAGGCTTCTTAGATTTAGGGTTTTCTTGCGTTCTTACGCGCGCACTGGGAGAGACAGAGAGAGGGAAGGAGAGGTGAGTTGTACGTGTAGGTGGGATGGCGAAGGAGGAGGAATTCAGGGTGTACAACTCCTTGACGCAGCAGAAGGAGATCTTCAAGCCGCACGTGCCGGGGCGTGTTGCCATGTACGTCTGCGGCGTCACCGCCTACGCCCTCAGCCACCTCGGCCACGCTCGTGCGGCCGTCAACTTCGACGTTCTCTGCAGGCATGTCTCTTGAATTTCAATCGCACACTTTGTGCGTCTCTATTTTGATTGGAACTCATTTTCCGTTTTTATGATATCTAATAGGATGAGAATTAGAAGAAAATGGCCAATCAAGAGTAAGCTTTTGTTGCTAATTTAGCTACGGATCCAACAATTTCGGCTATTTATTATGTAATGGTAACAAAGAAATGTTATTCCCAAAGCATTTTTTTTTTCTGTACAGAAAAAAAGGCATGGGAATTAACAATGTATAATGCCATTTCTTGTAAACAGAAGAAAAAAAACTAGAAAGCGATGTGTGTTTTTCGTGCAGCGAATGATACCATTCAGTAAACTAATATGAAAGCTTAGTGAAATTTTTTGATTTTGTTAGATGGCCTCTTGCACATACAGAATTCGAATATGGTCTTGAATTTTAATTCCTGCACAAAGACTCAAATAGTATTTTGTGGAACCTGAAGGACAAATGAGATACAGTGTTTTTAACCACCAGGGTACAAACTCTTTGTTTTTTTTTTCTTAGTTTGCACTTTCCTCTGACTTGGTGAACCCTATGCGGACCTTACCGAGCAAACTTTAGTGGACCTTTAAATCGATGTCAATTTAAGATTGATGTCCTCTCCAATATAAACTAATTCCAAGCTGAAATGGGGTTGGCCTTAAACAACCTTTTAAACCGGGCAGGTGATTCCATTTTTTCAGCTTGGGCTATTGGCATATCGTTCATGCAATTGTCATTTAGTGGTCTGCTTTATTAGTGTGCCCGGAAATATTCTAATTGTATTAGGTATGAAGGAGTGATAATTAATATGTGGAAAGTAGTCACGCTTTACTGTGAATTTGAACTCTGCAGATACCTACAACACTTGGGCTATGAAGTTACCTATGTGCGAAATTTCACTGATGTCGATGACAAGGTGAGAATTATAAATATTGAGATTTTCTCTGAGTGCATAAGTTTATTTTCAAATATCTATCGGTGTTGGAGGAAAACTGTGTGCATATGCATATATGCATTCCTGTTTATTAGCATTCATACATGTGTTCATGACGGTGTTTCATTTTCTCATAGCATGTAGTTTTTGTTATAGATTTGAGGGATCTTTTATTTAAGATCTACTAAGGCATGTTTCAAGCATTAGAAGATTTAGGATGAAACAACAATTTTCAACTAATCCCTCAAGTATAATGGGAATTCAATTTTGTTATGAACGGCCACTTTTACTCCCTAAAACGTGAACAGAACAGTTGACTTAATTGCAATGCATTCAAATGGTCTGCTACCTTACTGTTATTTCTAGAGATCTACCTTGAAAACCTTTAAATGCCTATTATTTGAGGGGAAAGTAAGTGCGCAGGGTATATCTTTCCATTGCAACTGTAAGACTTAAGTGCCATGCAGAACCACTTCCTATAAGAACCTCTGCCTCGGCCAATTTATGCTGAAATGCAATCTTGAAGCAGAAGACTAAAAACTTGAGAGAATTTTCAATTATCCTGCTTTTGTTGCGGATGTCTAAGAAGTAGAGGCTCCTTTCTCCCCTGAGCTGGAAATGTTTTATTGTAATAGAAAAATGCTGGTTGAGCAGAAGAGTTAAATTTTCTATACTGTCTAAACTTTTTGAACAAAAAAAAAATAAAAAATCTCACTGACTTTCCTGCCAGATCTGATTAGGGAGGCAAATTAACATAATCTAAACTTAAAAGCCCTTCAGTTCTTGTGTCAAAAAAACAAAATAGACTGATCGAGACCCTTTGTTTCATTACACATACATTTCCACTATTTGATGCAATGTGGAAAATTAGTCAAAGATTTTTTTCCTGAGTAATAGAAAATAAGCCCTCTTTAGGCGGAAGAAAACTGCCCCCCAACACCCCCCTTCCCCCCATAAAATTGAAAGTTATTTTTGAATTGACAAGTGTTCTACTGCCGCCGATCACCTTAGTCCAACCATCATATGGTCCCATTCGTCATCCTTCACCTCTGGCCAGTTGTTGATGTCCTCCCACCAGCAACATCTGGGATGTTGCTAGTGAACTTTGCCAGTTCTTGGTTGACCTGCATGTGTTGCCAGCACCCTTTCTCATTATTGAAAACCTTATCCGGTAGTCGGCTAACACTTCAGCTGTTGTTGGTTGACCCCCATCTGTCACTAGCCACCCTGTTTGCTGGGAGTTGTAAACAACTTTCATTGGACGTCATACTGTTGTGGAATTGGAATTTTCAGTTTGTGCTATAGACAAGAAAATTACATGAAAACAAAACATTTTCCTGATTTTTCGTTCGTCAAATCTCCATGGATGTTAGGATTGTATATAGGATTGGAAAATAGTTTTTAGGATTCAAAATTTTACTGAGTTCAAATCCAAAAGTTTTAATGAGACCTTAAAAAGTAAAAATAAAGGATAAGAACCATATATGTGCGTGTATCTGCAAAAAGTGAAATACACATGTTTGAGGAAAACTTAGAGGACTTGTAATAAAAATAGAAGTTAAGCAACTTCCATAGAATGAGTGAGATGAAAGAAATGAAGGATTTTAAAGGGCTATAATTAAATAGAAGTAGGAATTTTCTTAGTTCAGTGTCCTGCAGGAGTCAAAAGGAATCTATTGATGGGAGTAGGTATAAACGTCTGGTAGAGGATTAGGTTTGTAGGATACTAAAATCTGGTAGGGGGTTATTTTTATGTTGTATCCTTGCTTTTTTATTTATTTAATTTTTTTTATTGACATGGTGTGTCCTTGGTTAAATATAAAAAAAATTTGCAACTCCTCTGTGTTATCCTCCACCAAATAAGAAATTTTAAATCCATCAAGTTACGAGTCTTTCTTAATGATTCTTCCAAGATTCACTCCTGTCCCCCAATCTTAACCAAAGGTAAGCCAACAAACTGGCTTTAGCCTAATCAATTGCCTGAGAATTCACTTTATGATTCTTGTGTTTTGGTCTTGTAGGAGATTGTTTATTATGATCGATCTGTAGTTCAAGGGCTTTGTCATTTTAGTCTTCTGTAAGCATTTACTTCACTGTAATGATTCTTTTATGTTGCAAATTTATGTCTGGATACAATTCAACTGAACCCTTGATGAGTAAAGCTTTTGGTCTGATGCCAAGGCCTAATATTGATATCATCGATTCAAGTTGCTTAAAAGCTCGTTGTTGGAGATTATGTTGGAATGATCAATAAAGCTTTTGGTATGATATGAGTTAGGCTGTTCATTGTTGAAACTCTTGGTCGAATACAATTTATTTAGTATTAACATTCACCAAAATCTTTTTCACAAATTGCTGCAGTTCTTCTACAATGTAGAAATTTTATCCTGAGCAGTCATAAATGAGTTTTATCTTCTATAATTCATTTTCAAACGTTGTTAAAATAAATATTGATGATACCTCAGTTAATTCTTTATTCCTTGGGTTCCTTATTGCTTATGTAGATACTGCTAATATCCGGATTTCTGCAGATAATTCGTAGGGCGAATGAACTTGGGGAGGATCCATTAAGTTTAAGTAACCGTTATTGCCAAGAATATATTGTCGACATGTCTGATCTCCAGTGCCTCCTTCCCACCCATCAGCCACGTGTTTCGGATCACATGGAACAGATAAAGGATATGATAACTCAGGTATTTTTTCTTTCCTGCTATGGTGCTGCCTTATCTGAGAAATGTTGGGAAATGCTACTTAAAACAAAATGTTGAGAAATGCTGATCTCTCTCAGACACAGACACGCACACAAACTTTTGATCTCTTTCTCAAAATTTATGGTGTTTTTGAAGGGAAATAAATGACAGATGTTTTGAGAACTGTGAGAGGACTTTGAAGGAGATTAAGTCCTTTTTTTTTTTTTTTTTTTCCTTCAAAATTTTATATCTTCGGACAACTGCTTAAATTTCTCCTTTAACTATTATTTATAGTGATTTTCTTGTTTTTTACTCCTTCTAGTTAGGGGCTTCCTCTAGTATACTGTGTACTTGGGGCGTCTTTACGCATTTAATGATATTTGCCGGTTACTTAAAATTAAAAAAATGCACACACACGCCCAAACTCATACCAAACACTGATGTAGAACCAGCAATAATCACAAAAATCACACTGAGAAAGTAGGAAAAAGAGAGGAGAAAGAAGCTGAAAAAAGTAGGAAGAGAAAGAAGCTAAAAGGGGAGAAAGAAGAAGAAGCTAAGGGGAGAGAAAGAGAGAAATAACGAGAATCAATTCCACATACTTTTTATTTCATCAAAGTATGCCTCCATTGGAGTATATAACACACTTAAATAGACTATGACAAAACCCTAATCTTATTGACTTTGGGCAAAGCCTATTTATTGAATTACAAAATCACTTTTGACTCTTGAAAATAAAATAAAACATAAAACTAAATACTAATAATCCAATTATCTAATATGATCTAAATAAAACTGCAAGGACCAATATTTCTAGAAAATAAAAAATAAAAATAGAATTGATCTCTAAAATTAAATAAGACTAAATTAAAGTAAAATTTGTGTCTCGTCCCTTGCATTATTGTCCACTGGTTAGAGAAAACTTGGCCTCGAGTTTTGAAATGTTGAAAATATATGCTCAGAAAATTTTGGGACCAAGCCCAACCGTGCAAGCCTTGAAAAAGGGTCCAATCAACATTTTTTCTATTCAAATGACGAAGCTTGGAGAAACATTGACAAATAATGCATTGTTGCCCCTATCTCCACTCACTTAAGAATCTAGTGGCATTCGTGTAAACAAAGGCTAAAGCAAGTTGCTAAAGGGGCAGGGAGGCAAACGAGGGTGTGGGTCTCTTGGCAACGTGAACTTGACAACTGTAGTGCAAGCTCTCCAGCACTCTAAGGAATTTGAAGTTTGTGCAAAGGGCAGCAGCTACTGATGTGGGGTTGAGCTGCGGGTCCCAATGACTGACGGCAGAACAGTAACACGAAGGGGATGGGGTTCCTGGTAGAGTTGATGGTGCTATAGAGATTGGCGGAGGTATCCAAGATGGTGCGGCGGCGGGTGGGCTGAACCTTGCATGGGTGGCAGTGACTAGTGGACAGGTAGCCTAGATTAGTTATGGCGTGGGTTTGTCGGGACTTTAGCTTGGGGTTTTGGTGAATGGCGATGGTGATGGGTTCTTGACTTTGTGATGGGGATTTTCTGAGTTTTTCTTTTCTTTGTTTGGATTGGTGGTGGATCGGCTTTGTGTGGTGGTTATCAGTTGGGTGTTTAGGGTGGCAAGAATAATGGGATGCTAATGTGGGTTGTTTGAGACCAACGGCAAGTGCTGGTTTTTTTTTGTTGTGTTGGGTTTCGGTGGTGCTAGGGTTTGAGAGCAGGGGAACGACAAAACTTTTCTTGCATTAATGGCAGCAACACTGGACCAATGTTTGCTCTAATCCTAACTGATGTAGAACCAACAATAATCACAAAAATCACATGATGAAAGTTGGGAAAAGAGAGGAGAAAGAACCTAGAAAAGGGGCAGAAAGAAAGAATAAGCTAAGGGGGAGAGAGAGAAATAATGAGAATCAATTCAACATATTTTTTTATTTTCTCAAAGTCTGCCTCTATCGAAGTACAAAACACATGTAAATAGTCTAACGATGAAACCCTAATCTAATTGACTTTGGGCAAGCCTATTTATTGAGTTTCAAAAACACCCTTGACTCTTGAAAATGAAATAAAACATAAAGCTAAATACCAATAACCAGTTTAACTAATAGGACCTAAATAAAATTACATGGACCAATATTACCAGGAAAAAAGAATTGATATCTAAAATTAAATTAGACTAAGTTAAAGTAAAATTTGTGTCTTGTCCCTTGCATCAATCAAATATTCACACGAACAGAGACAGAGAGAGACCAAAATTTTTGGAAAATGGAGCTGTTGTGTTGAATATGCAGCACAAAGTGGTTTTTTGGGGGAGTCTAGTATAACAGGAATTATATTTTTGTTATTTTTCCTTTTCTGGATTCTCTTTTTCTTTTTATTTTTATTTTTTATTTTTTTGCACGTAAGACATTTGGTGTTGGTCAAAATGAACTATATGTCCATGGTTATGTGTCATGCAGTTTATGTATATGATGCTATCAGATAATTTCTTTTTTTCCGATGGGATATGTGAATTTCTATAATATAGGAAACTTATTTCACTATGTTGAATTGCAGCACAAAGTGGTTTTTTGGGGGAGTCTAGTATAACAGGAATTATATTTTTGTTATTTTTCCCTTTCTGGATTCTCTTTTTCTTTTTCTTTTTTATTTTTTTATTTTTTGCACGGAAGACATTTGGTGTTGGTCAAAATGAACTATATGTCCATGGTTATGTGTCGTGCTGTTTATGTATATGATGCTATCAGATAATTTCTTTTTTATCCGATGGGATATGTGAATCTCTATAATATAGGAAGCTTATGTCACTATGTTTGGTTACACTTTTCAAAAAGTGTTTGCACTGTACAAGCGCTGAAAACACTTTTCAGACATAGATATCCAAATAATTTTCCAGATGTGGCTCCCATAGATAATAATTTTCAGTTTTCGTTTTCAAAAACACTTTTCAAAACACAAATACTTTTTAAGGATACAAAGCACTTAACACTTTTAGAAAACTTCCCCCTCCTTGATATGAGAATGTTTTGAGAACACATGGTCAGTTTTTAAAAACAAATGAAAACTGAGGAACTTTTTGCTTTGACTTCAAAAAGTTGGAAACTGCCTTTTGCTTTGGTATAGTGGCTATTTAAACTTTTTAATTTTAATTCTTTTAATAAAAGGCTGGCATATTTTGTAGATTATCAATAATGACTCTGCATACACGGTGGATGGAGATGTCTTCTTTGCTGTTGATAAATTCCCAAACTACGGCCAGTTATCTGGGCAGAAACTAGAAAACAACAGGGCTGGTGAACGAGTTGCTGTTGACTCAAGAAAGCGTAATCCTGCTGACTTTGCATTGTGGAAGGTGTAGAAACCTTTGCAAATTACATTATATCTATAGTTTTGTCGATGTCATTCAATATCTGATATTCTCTAAAATAATCACAGGCTGCAAAGCCTGGTGAGCCAAGTTGGGAGAGCCCGTGGGGTCCTGGAAGACCAGGGTGGCACATAGAATGCAGTGCGATGAGTGCACATTATCTATCTTTCAAATTTGATATTCATGGTGGTGGAATTGATTTGATCTTTCCACATCATGAAAATGAGATTGCCCAGAGCTGTGCCGCTTGCCAAGAGAGCCGTGTGAGTTACTGGATGCATAATGGGCATGTCACTAATAATAATGAGAAAATGTCCAAGTCGTTGGGTAATTTTTTTACAATCCGTGAGGTAAAGTGGGTTTAAAAATTTGTTTAACGCTTCTAAGAACGTTTTATGTTTGCAATCTTGTTTGTGTTTAAAATAATCTTTTATATTCTTGTAGATTACTCAACGGTATCATCCTCTGGCTTTGAGACATTTCTTGATAAGTGCACACTATCGATCTCCTCTCAATTACACAGTCTTACAGCTGGAAAGTTCATCAGATGCTGTTTATTACATATATCAGGTTTGAAGCTTATTTTAAATTTCAATAATTTTTATTGGGAAGTCTGCCACCTCGATCCCTAGCAAATCAATGGCCATACGCGCCTATCAGGGTTGGATTGTCTTCAATTGATTTATTTATCCATTCAGGGTTGCTCCCGTGTGCACATGCATGTGAATGGGCACGTGTGTTATTTGCAACTGTGGTGGTCAGGTGGATAGAATAGTAGTAGTGTCCATCCAGCTAGAGATACTCCTACTGCATGATGAATTTCTAGAATCATTCTGCTCAGATGCTTTTAATAATTCTTATTTTTCCTTTTCTTCTCTCTTTTTTTGGGCTGGGGTAAATTTGACTGTCTGGTCAAATTTGACAGGAATGATGACCAAGCAGTCAAACCCTGGTTTTTTCGGCCAATATAGTTTGTTCATTTTGTAAAGAGGTTAAGACTATGGCATTAAAAGACAACTGAGAAGAATGTAGAACCAAAATAGTTTCTGGTTAATGAGAAGCATAGAACTAAATACTAATCTATTTGCAATGTGATTGTATTGGTTAGAATTTTATGGTAGCGTTATGTGAATTGAATCTGATGCCTCTTTTTCATAAGTTGATATGCTGCAAGAATATCTCATTTTCTTTGAGTTTACTGACACAATTTGCGGAGAAACTGTAAGACACAACACACATACACGTGAATCGGTCCCATTTTCTGTTTATTCACAAAATCATGATCCGCTATCTTGTGATTGTTAGACTTTGCAAGATTGTGAAGATGCTTTATCCCCATCTCAAGAAGGAAGCCTGGGGCCAGAACAAAAAGGCAAAACAGCTCGGGTCACGGCCGCTGCCCAAGAGTGCATCAGTAGGCTACGTAGCGACTTCCAGAGTAAAATGTCAGATGACCTGAACACTGCACAGATATTGACTGTCGCTTTTCAAGAAGCCTTAAAGTTCATAAACAGTTCTTTGAACACGCTCAAGGTACATATTTAGAAACAGTTCTAACAGGTCTATAATGCACTCTCTCTCTCTCTTTCTGCCTTTCTTTCTGTTTGTTTGCTTGTGTGAAATCCAGAGACGATTTTTTTTAATATGTTCCAGAAAAAGCAACAGAAGCAACAACAATTATCGGTGGTTCAGTCTCTTATTGAAGTAGAGAAAGAAGTTAAAGAAGTTCTGAATATTCTGGGATTGCTATCCTCTTCCACTTACTTGGAGGTGATTTAATTTCTGGCCTTTGTTAAACAAATTTAAAGATGCAGTCTTTTGGATGTAATATATTTATTTAGAAGTTACTTTCCATTGCATAGGTTTTGCAGCAATTGAAAGACAAGGCTTTGAAGAGAGCAGGGTTGGTGGAAAATGATGTGTTGCATCTGATTGAAGAAAGAACATTAGCAAGGAAAAACAAGGATTTCCCAAAGAGTGATCAGATCAGGGCTGATTTAACTGTGAAGGGCATTGCACTAATGGATGTGGGCAAGGACACTATTTGGAGGCCATGTATCCCAGTTGAGCTAGAGCAGCCAGCAGCACCAGTTGAACTAGAGCAGCCAGCACCACCAGTTGAACAGGTCCAACAGGAACATAACACCCTGCCAGTCGAACAGAAAACAGCTAGTACCACTGATTGAACAAGAAAAAAAGCGAGATGCTTTTAAACATTAAACAGAAGATATCACCAATTGAACAAGAACAATAGGGAAAACCTGTCGGGCTTGATGGTGGAAAGCCTTGTTCCTGCCCCGACCGTCAGCATGACTGATGACTGATACAGTTTTAATTATGTACCGGGATGTTTGTAACTTTTTTATTCTATTTATTGACGATTAATGTTGTAAAATTCGGGGACTTTAAAATCCCCTGAGGCTGTGACCTAGCGCCACGGGTCATAAATATAAAGCAATGTGCCCTTTTTCTAGCTCTATTGATGCATAAACAGCTGTTGAGGGTCTTGAGTTTTTGGAGTACATACTTTTTACAGGTGTTTGAAGTTGATGAATTTTCCCTGTTCCATATAGTTCTTTGGGTCTGTTCTTGGGATGAATTTGCGTCATATTGTAATAATATAGCTCTACTGCCCAAGCTGTCAAGGCGCATGCAAGCCCAGTGGCTGTCTTTGTCAGTTATATTCTGGAAATTGACCTCACGAGTTCCAAGTGCGCCCTGTTGTATTTGCCGGAGTAAAATCTGGGGTGTACTTTAACTAGGAAAATCATTGATAGATGCAATGGACTGGTTGGAGCTAGTGTTGACATACTTAAGTGCTCCCTTGTACTGTCACTGGTGTGCCAATACGTGTATACTTATTGGATTTGAGTCGAGTTGAGGCATTGATATAAAATTAAATATATTTATTCTAATTTGATTTATTTAATTAAATTGAGTAGACTTTTTAACCTAATTTAATTTGGTATTGAGTTCGTGGGGTGTGTAAAAAATTGTCAGCCTTAAAAATTACGTGTCGGATTCAGATCGTGTATGAGTCAAGGTATGGATATAAAGCTATGTAACATGTTAATTTCTCATCAAAGTTACATGTCAATCTTACTTGTACCGATATTATACTTCTGTTTATGAAGAATTGTCGATGGAGCATCATAGTTAGTCTAATAAACGAGAAAGGCCGAGGAGGTTGGGTTGGGTCTAGATGGGCAAGGAGTTTCTCTAAAGCCCTAAACCCATAAAGCAAGCAATTGTCAGGCTAGAGACAACTTTGGTGCTTTACTGACCAAGCTATTATTGTGCCTTTGAACAGAGTGGGTGTGTCCAATGCATCAGGTAAATGTGAACAGCCTTTTTCAACACTAAAGTCCAATTTTTTATGACTTACACACGTGGTGAGTAGAAACCTACTTGGATTCCATGAATTCCCATATCAATGTAGCATTCACATGAACTCCATGAAAAGCTCAGAAAAAAAAAAAAACAAAACTCCATGAAAGAGTACTATGTTCCTTCACATCTTTGATGCATAAGTGATTGGTTAAAGTACCTAGGCCAATCAGTCCCAGAATAAATGCCAACCAATATCGTACCAATGATGCCTATAAAATAATAGTAGGAGGGCATGGGATTATCAAAAGTATTCAGGATTCAGGACCATCAAAACATATATAGTTCTACTTGTCTCCTTTGTTAAAGTTGTGCCTATGAAATAGGGATAAAGCACAAAGAGGCCCACAGGGTAAAACAAATGCTCTCGTGGGGACTTCCCACTTTTACTCAAAAGGAGCTTGCTTGGAGGTTATCCATTTAAAAGGGTCACAGCTAGTTGCCACACAGTGTCTCTGAAGGGTCTCAAGTGATGGAAACTTGGCACAATAAAGCTCATGTGGTAGTTTCGTACAATATTGGCGGTTGTGTGTTTGTTAATATGTCTGGACTTTGTGTTCTGTTCATCTTGTTTGCCAGACCAAAATTTTGGGCCTCTCTTTTAGAGATAAGGTTAGTACCAATCTCAAGTACAGGTTAATATAGAGGTAAGTTTTTGTTGCAACTACTTCAATGTTCATTCAATTTTCTCATAATCAAGGTTGGAGAAAAGTCACTCATTGTTATGTGTCTCGTAACATGTGAGAAATACTTGTCTTTCGTTTCATTGCACTGAATAAATTATATGGTCGAGGGTAAAACTGATTAAAGAAACTTCTTCTGACCTAGTTTTTAATTAATAAGAAGAAATAAGATATTTTGCTTTGTTTATAAGCGAAGATTTTGTAACATAAAGTTGTCTCAACCAGTCGCGGAGAAATTTATACAATCTCTTTAATAATAATGATAAGATTGTTGGATCTTGACACTCAACTACTCAAGATAACCACGAATTATGCCAACCAAAATGTTATTAATTTTGCTTGAAATGAGAATGGCGATCATCCAATAGCCAGGTTTGCTCAAACCAAATGGACTTAATTGAGGCTCTTACAAGTCAAACAAGCCTGCTTGAGCACCAATCCGAGCCCGACACGTATACATCCCCACGCTGCAATAAAAGAAAAATTTGTTTTTAAGCATTTTGGTTGACAAGGCACGCTACCTTGACTTCCAATATTCACGCGTTATTTTAGCCATTGGATCCCTTTGATAGCTCTTGCCTCTTGGATTCATTAGGGTTTCCCAAAGTCCAGTCAAAAAATCAAAGCCTTACATATTAGAGATTGACGAATGGAAGTAGGAATTGGGAAGGAAACATCAAAGAAATTGCCATAACACATGCATATATACCTTAATGGCTTAATATGCGTAAAAGTCGTATCATCTACCTTAGAATATTTTAAACATATCATCATATTGAAAATGCAAGTTTTGTTTACTTTGATCCTAAGGAGTTGTGAGTGTGACAATGGAAAGTGAGAGACTCAGTCCTTTGGGACCCATTTTTGCTCCTAGAAGCCCAGCTCTCTTTTCAGGAATTAAAGTTTTAGTGTAGAAATAGCAAACAGGAAATTAAATGCTCCGCGTTATTGGGTCGTTTTCCTTACGAAGTAGGGTTATTACATTAAATACTTCTCCAAGATATAATCTTAACACGATTGCACTTTACGGGTGGGATCCGATGAAGCCACTCGGTGCACCCGTATTGACATGGGATCCTATGAAATCCCCATTGCATGTAGGGACCATAGCAAGTGAGTGAAGCTTGGCGATAGCAGAGGAAAACAAAGCCTAGGATGGCATAAGAACAAAAGCAGAAGCATGCCTGTGTGGGTACTTTCCCAACTCCTACAAAAGGCATTGGGACATGGAGAAATGTCCTGGTTGATGTCCAGGTTGAGTCTATTATAAAAAAAAAAAAGACATGAAAGAGCCTAAGATGTGATGTTGAAAGCACTTCCACTTTTTGGTACTCTTATAACCCTAATTAAAGGCTTACTTAGATCATATATGTATTCCACAGCCTGTTTGCAAGGTAAAAGAATTCACTAACCTATGAAACTAGCTAGGCCACAAGATAAACAGAATTAAATTCATGTTTGCACGTCGAATTCGAATAAAAGATTAATTTTGAATGGTCTAAATATAAGAATCTATATATATAATTTTGTGTAGGTCCACCCCCGATGCTAAAGACAACTGATTATTTTGTGCAAATTTTGTGAAACCGATGCTCGAACTATGCTCACAAATTTATTAGCAGACAAATATGCCACTCTCTTCTTTCAAAGCTCTTTATACGTTTCATTTAAAACATTTCCAAATCACAAAGTATATATATATACTAATTTTGAAATTTCTTTAACAATCACTTAATCCAAAATTTTAAATTAATGAATTTAGACTCAATTATATTACAGTAAGTAGTACTAATTATCTTATTATATATATCTTTCCAACATGAGACTTAATTATTATATTTTTTTTCATAACATACTTACATTAATGAATATTAATCTATAATTTGCAATTAACTTCAGAGAAACATAGAGAATATGATACGTCGTGAATGGGAATGGATAACATTTACTTTAATCACCACACAGATCGACAATAGAATTAGTTCATTTGGTTTTACTAGATTCCTAGTTTTGCTCTTTTTAGCTTTGTCCCTTTAACATACAAAGCATCAAATGTTTGCAATGGCAAGATTCCCTCGCATATATATATATATACATGACATGTTATATACATATACATGCACATACGTACCCACAAACTCCCAGAGATTTGCAGCGACAGGGAAACATAGCAAATTGGATTATTGTTCAAGAAAGTGACTGCCACAAAAAAATAAAAATTAAGTGACTGCCACAACCAATAATTATATGGCGTTTTAGGCTAGCTTCCAAAAAATTTAGGAGAAATTTTGTAAAATCTTTCTGAAGTTCACGCGTTTTGAAATTACTTTCAAAAGTTCAAAACCCCTCAATTTAGGATATCAAACTTTCAATTTTTTTACAATATTTCCATATGTTAGGATTTTCTGTTAACTCTTGTCAAACTTTCCAAAATACCCCATTTTTTAAAAATAAAAAATAAAGAAAATTGCAAAGATTCAGGTGTAGTATTTTTGAAAATTTCGTTAAATCCTGACCAACGCCTAAATCTTTGTAATTTTTTATAATAAAAAAAGGTATTTCGAGAATTTTGATAGGATTTACCGGAAAATCTTAACGGATTGGTGATATTACAAAAAAATTGGAAGTTCGATTCACTAAATTGAGAGTTTTTGAACTTTGAGAGAGTAATTGCAAAAGTGAAAAAAGTTTAGGGCCAGGGTTAAGTGAAGCTTTCCAATTACACCACTTGCATCTATCTAAATTCCAATACTAAATACTAGTAGTCCTTTATGTGGTTTCAGTAAGTTCAAACTATTCCTTTCAACACAAAATGTATCACTAATTGCAATTTCAAGATTTGGTTATCTTTAAATAGAAACAATTTGTAGGGTAAGGATCGGGACCCGTTGCTATTCTTTATTCAAATTGCAGCTTGTCTGATTGCAATTGTGAAAGATTCTCGATAGAATTCATTTGCTAAAGTAAGTGTTCGGATAGTCTGAAACTTGCTCGATCGAGCATGCAAGCTTTATTGAAAGCATGTCTCAATTATAACTAATGTATGTTTCTACATACACAACATGATGTATAATAGTATAATACAAGTATATATATATACACGAGTTAAAATTCCTAGAGAAGTTGATGATGCGTGTCCCACGTTAGATGTAACACCCATAAAGCCGGTTGTTTAAAAGAGTTACGGAACTCGACCACCAACCAAAACACAAGGAATTTATAAAAAGTAATAAGTATGAACATGAAAAAGGCAATGGCAGATCCAAAACTTTATGACAAACCATTTACACTGGAAGCATGTTAGCTTTGAAAGGACAAGAAAATAGGTACAACTTATAAAAGAAAGCAACTCTTTTCCAAAAAACAAGAACTACAGCGTAATATTGCGACATGATGATGACTCAAACGGTGTTCAACAATTTCACCTTCTATATATCTGACATATATATATATATATATATATATATATATATATATATGTACATGCACTTAGAGTTTGTCGTTTAATGTAACATGATGTCATAATCTTGTCGGTCGGTGGTGAAAAATATTCTGAGCATAATTTTACTGCTGTAAATAGTATCCACATCAGTAAACAGTTTGGGTGCCTTACAATCAATAATTTTGCTTCAGTTGTAACATCAACTATATCCCTTTCATCGATCGCAAAGTCGTAGAGTGCAAAATGGTGGGCAAAGCCTATGTAGTTTAATTAGAGGGGAGACTTTATTAGTTTTCTTTTAAAGTAATTTTCTAACAGGCAATTGCAAATCCCATGGCAAAACTTTTGCTTCTTAAGGCCAAGCTGATGTAGCCAATGGGAAGAGATAGAAAAGAAAAAGCAAAAGAAAGATTATATATGTTTGATCACGCGAAGTACTACAAGACTAAGACGACTAAAATTTGATTGGATTTGGGGCACTAAGTAAATCAAAGTATGGGCTAGGGTTTGATTGGATCATGGTGACTAAGAAATGAAAAGATAGTTGAACCCTCACTTTGGCTTTATATATGTATTTTTACATGTAGATATGATTAAGGGTGATTCCGACTAGAAACCAAGTTTGAGATATATATATATACATATTGTATGGAGATTTGATTGGTTTTGGGAAGTGGATGTCCATATCAGTCAATAAAATTGATGGGTCCAACCTAGTCCTGCCCACAGCTACTATTGTTATTTAAGGAAAAGTGGTGGGAAGGAGTTTGATTTTTCTCACTTCTGCCTTACCAACCACCAAGAGTTACACCTTTCTAATGTACTCATATGTCAAATTAAAGCCCTAAAGAAGAAAAACTTTTTCAAGTGCACAAGATTTCAAATCTATGATTATGCCTCCACACCCTTCTTTTGATCTCTCCCTAAAGCAAACCATATTCACCAAATCTTCAATAAATTATTAAGAAGATAAAACAAAAATTACAAGAAGTTGAGTATTCATATATATCCTCCTTAATTTTTCCTTGATTTTTCCCTCTTAGATAAAACCACATGTTATAATTGTGTTAGGCCCGAATGAGATCTTTGTTAAAATGTTAATTAAATGATCAAATCTTTCTATTCAGGTTCTAGTGGAGATGCATGGCTGAGAATATGCTGCTTCGGTTGATTAGGCGGATCATAACCCTCATGATCTTCCTTCAGATATTTTTTGTCAATTTAATCTTTTAGACTGAATAAGTGGTGATTTAACATGATATCAAAAGAACTGAGCATGCCATGATTTCGCCGAAGAAAGAGGCAATGCTTCCACTTATGGTTTCCATGATCACATAATTAAGTTGGTGTGCTTAAAGCACCGACCTTGTGTTATATTAGACTTGTAAACTCAACTTTGCACCGAAAGAAGGAACCATTTTTTGGAGTACCACCACCACCACCTGCCCTTTTGACCCTTTTGATCTCTTCTTGTATAAAATTCGATGGGGGGAATAATTCTATAAATATGCATTCTGGGTGCTTGCTTGGCATGCATTATGTCTTGTTTTCATGCTCACACGTAAGCTTTGTTTCACCCACAAGACTCCCCTTTGAGTTGCTTCTTTAAGAACCACATTTCTAAGAAGCCATTGCTCTCCCTCAACAAAATCTCTCTCAAATGATTCGTGTTTGGACAGCAACCAACCCATTAAACAACAAGATTTTTAACCTCTTAATTATAGGAGACAATGAAAGATTTAGGTGTTTGACTCAACACTAGGGTTGTGTCAGCTCATCCAATCAAACTGCTGATTTCAAACTGTTGGGCAAGACTGCTCTGCATGTGATCGGCCCCACTTCCATCACCTCCAAGTCAATACGCTACGGGTGAAAAGAAGGCACCAACAAACTATCAAGGGGTTAGTTGGAGTTATTGGAGACTAGAAACCCTTTGCAATGATATCTCACCTTCCTACAATGGAAAAGAGAATATTTATTATTTCATCTGCAAATGTTGTTTCTTTTCTTTCTCTTTTCAATCCTAAGCAAATCATCATATGAAGAGAATAAGGCTCCGTTGGTAAATACTTTTTTACTTTTCCATATAACTTTTTTACTTTTTTATTTTATTTTTTTTATGCTAAACATTCGTACTTTTTTCTATATCAATTCACTCAACTACAGTATATAGGGACAAGGACTTTACCAAACAAAGCCTGAAGAAGGCTTCCGGTCCATTTGGTTTCATAGTGCGATTTCACCAAACGTCTAACTATAATTTGAAAACGTATATATATTTTTTTTCCTTCGTATTTTTTTAAAACACTCTCAAACAAGATACTTTTGAAATTGTAAATACGAAACGGACTCTTAAAAAGAAAAATTTAAAAAAAAAAAAAATTATTCCTTAGTAAATGGTTAAAGTTTAATTTATTCCAAAAAAAAAAAAAAAAAACTATCTTGAAGTTGAAGAAGCCAAACCAAAGGGTCAAGTCGCGCGCGGTTGTCACGGCCAACTAGCTATTGGTACTCTGATAACATTTTGTCAAATTCATCATTAACAATTTTTATTATTTATTTATTTATTTATTATCATATTGGATCCATTTCACATTCGTTTGTAATGATAATTGAGAATCAATAATCAGTGCATTCAAATCTTCTTGGATAGTGTCTCTAAGGGGTACCTCAATCGACTGTATACCACACCTCATAAAGTGAATGTCATTAATTCGAATCGTCCTCTCTCTTTAAAAAACAAAAAAGAAAAAAAAGAATCTTCTTCAATCGTAATTGTTTTCATTATCGAGATTAAGGAAGAAAAGCAAAAAGGAATTTACATAAATCACATCATCAGGGGGAGCTAAAATTTACATATTTTTAGGTACCCACAGACAGGTAGAATATTAATGACTTTGTAGCTAGGAGCCTAGAGTGGGCGCAGAAATATATTAGTCATGGTGAAATGACATTTGGATAACTTTAAGGGTGGTGCAAACAATTTTCTTAACGTCACAAACAACAAGTTAGCATATATGGATTTCACAAAATTATAATATACATATATAAATACGTTGCATGAAAAATTAATATATAATAAGATTTAACGTGTGTCACGTCAACATTATAAGACATATATCATAGAAATATATTTCTCCAATCATGACTTATGGTGAAAAGAATATTATTAAGATTTTCAGATTATTTGAACGTTTAAGACGGGAATTATATCCTATTTGCATAATTTAAAAATCAATCATATTTTGATTAAAAAAAATTTCCATGCTTACCATCCAACTTGTTAATTTCCTAATCGCTTATGAAAAATGATTTCCTAACCATATACCACCCGTTCCGGCCAATTTCATCCGTGCATCGTCGTGTTATAATAGTAATTTAGGCCAAGAAAAAAAAGAAAACAACAAAGGCCAAAGGGTACTTCTCATCAAATTGAAATGGAATCTTCATCGCCGAAAGTGTTCGGAACCATGTAAAGATTCTAACAAAGAAAGGTTTTATTTTTCAATGCTGAAAAATATTTTAATATTTAATTCCAATTCAACAGCTTAAATTCACAAGAAAATGTTATGTTCTTTGGTGGAATTGGTCTCTTGACTAAGACCTTTTCGTGTGACCAACTTTAATTTAATTTTTGTTTGATTATGTCATAGCAATAATTCATTGGCATGAATTTTTAGTAATATTGGAGAAGAGCCAAACCCCGTATTTCCGACTAGTCGGGAAGGAGATCGAGTGCAATGAACCGTTCATAATTCCATATATATATATAAAGACATTTTGTGGAGATATCTACGTTGTTTTAGCAACAAATCTATATATTGTCGCAAAAGTTCCTTTTTGACATGTCGTGAGATATTATAAATTTAATTTGGAGGTAATTAATGGGATTATGTAGTTTTAAGTTCCATTATATGTTTCCCAAAAAAACGTACAAATTCTACAAAATGATCACGTCCATGCATATTGTTCTTCTAACATTCACAAAGCCAATAGAAAAATTTCTGGTAATCCATGAAGAAATGAAATGGTAATTCATGTAACGAGGTTTAGTAGTTTCAAAATGTATGGTTTGTAATTAATGGAAATACGATTTTAAAAAACGTTATAATTTTTTTGGAAAAATCGTGATTTAGCCTTGCATTTTTTTAAAATTCACACCTTCCCTTATATTCCAAAAACATAAATTTTTCTACATTTTTTTTCAAAAAAAAAAAAAAAACACTTTCAAATGAAAGACTTTTTGTTATATTTTTTTAAACACATGTTTGACTTGCGAAATTGTAGGCGAAACACACTCTTATTAGGTAAAGAAATGCTTTTAATATGTGGCTTAAACTTCCAGTTTTCGACGAGTATATAACACTGATAACCTCAACAAATATAAATTAGTTTGTTGATCTCCACAAATTTCCTAAATCTAAGTTATAGAATTTTAAAACCAATTAGGGGGGGGGGGGAGTAATAAGATTTCACATCTACTTTAATTTTGGAGTGATCCAAAAGGAAGGTAAGATTTCACATGTAAAAAATCCTTTCTTTTTTCCTTCTTTAATTTCCATGCGTCTCTCTCTTTTCTTTTCTTTTTACTTTATTTTTTCAGAGAAACCAAACGGAGCATTAGGTTGCAACAAATGTGGGAGACATTTGGATATCTCCAACTCCAAGGCTAAAACTCTGAGCTCTCACTTTCTAATGCGCATGATATTTTTTTAATAAAATAAATTAAAAAAATGAAAAAGAAAAAAGAAAAAAGGTTAATGAGCGATATTGTGGTATCCAAATCACTTCCTTTAAGAAAAAATAAATAAATGTGGGAATGTACAAGATCCAACTTGGGATGAGAAACATGAGCTATTCTGAATTCTCAGCTAAGTGAGCCGAGTCCCAAACCCAACCCATTGGTGCTTAAGCTTAATTAAGTCTTAAGTCTCTTAACCATCCAAGCAAAGCCAAGCCGAACGAACTCATGGCGCAGCCGGCGCAAGGCTAAGATGCAAGTCCAAGCCGAATGCATCGTCGAAATTGGGCCCGCTATCCCCTTTGGAGAACCGACTCAACGACGGCCCATCACCACTCCTTCCATGGGCCCGGCTCTGTACTACCTGCGAGCCCATCGTCAATGCCGACGAATCCCCTACAGAGCCAGCACACGATAACATCGCTGCACCTCTCCCGCCCGTTCCAGGACTAGAACCGGTACCACTGCTCGTAGAAAACACACTCCCATGCGACACGTGGAACGGGGGCGCGGCGCGTGGAACGTAGAAATAAGAAGGGTGACCCGTCGGCGACCCAGCCGGGACCACCACTGTGCCAGCCGGAGCCAGGAGGTGCGGCGGAGGCGCGAAAGCCGATATGATTGGGTTGCGAACGTACGCGACGGCGGCGTTTCTGGTGGCTTGGAGCTGGGCCCGCTTGAGCTGTTGTCGCTCTTTCTTGTGAGCGTTTTGGTGTCCACCGAGGGCTTGCGAGTTTGCGAACTCTCGGCAGCAGTACTGGCACTCGTATTTCCGGTCACCGGAGGGCGGGAAAGAGCCCGAGTCCGGTGACCCAGATGGCGTCTTGGCCGAATCTACTGGTTCTTCATCTTCTTGGACGTTGAAGCCAAAGAGCTTTAAGCGTGTGGTGGTAGTATTATTGCTTGGTTTAGTATTTTGGTAGTCTAGCTCTGCCATGTGTGTGTTTGTAGCTAGAGAGAGAGAGAGAGAGAGAGAAAGAGAAAGAGAGAGATGGGGCAATGACTGAAATGAGGATGTATAGGAGTGTTGCATGTGTGGGGGTATATATACAGGGTAAAAAGGGTTTGATAATGTGTACTGAGTAAAGAAAGAGAGAGAGAGAGAGAGAGAGAGAGATGGTTGCGGACATCCCAAGGAGAAGAAAGTGTGTAATTTTGGGAACACGACCCGAGAACAATCCGGGACCCCAATGAATAGTCTACTTGTCTCGCCGATTCGTTCTTTCCATTTTCTCTTTTTGTTATATAGTTAAATTGCCAGATTACCCTCTGCTTCATTTAAAATAATCCCCCATTTCCTCGTTTTTCTTTTTTTTTTTGTTTTTGTTTAAAAAAAAATTGATTCACATCCCATTTGATGCTCATAATTATACATCGGTAAACGTATTGTTTAATGAAGTGGTGATGGGGATGGATGGAATGTGATGCGAGTATGGTACGGGTCGAAGTATAAATGATTGGGTTTGTCTACTGTTCAAGTCAAACTCCCCAGCTTCTTCCTCGTCTCTGCTTCTCACTTGGTTCAAAATTTACTCAACAGTTTGGCGGCAACATAAATTCATATCATCGATCTGTTGAATTAGTTCATCGCTCTAATGCCACCTTTACGTATCATCCAATCCTAAACCCTACCATTTTTCCCGCACTTGACTAGACTCTCTAGCTAGTCTGTAGAGAGAGAGAGGTTCATTGAAGCTTTCTTTCGGTTCCGTGTCCACTAAGTTCGGGAACTTAATGCAATTAGGTCAGAAAACAATGGCTCTCATGGACCACTTGCTTTTTTTTTTTTTGGCTTTTCTTTTTTTCTTTACCCTCTTTTTGGATGAATAAGTCAGTTGCTTCACTCGCTGATTTTGTAAGTTTTGTAAGATGGTCGATCAGTCCAAGCATATATATATATAGATTTTGTTGGATCAAATAAAAAAATTGCAGCTTAGAGAATCTGCACTACTCAAACTCGGTTTATTTTCGCTGAAAAAACACGCAGCAGGAAACGCACCCTTTATAATATTTGCTCTTGCCAGGCTTCTCTACAACATTGATTCAGAATCAATCCTTCCTTATATTAATTAGAGACACTTTCAAAGGTGGGATGCTTTTATAATCTCAAATTGGTAACCCCACACACCTTCCGTTTATTAAATGACCCGACAGTAAAAATTAATTTTTAACTAGGTAAAACTTGTAAAAGAGAGAATCAAGAACTAATTTCACATTTGATTTTCCATTTTTTCTCCTCTCTCTCTCTCTACATTCTTATATACACACACTCAGAGAAAGTCAAAACATCCATGCATGCAGCACTAATCGGAGGATCTGGGGTCCTAAAAAAAGACACAGGAAAATTTGAGATCTAATACCGTCGGTCCCAATAATCACATCTGGATGGCCCACGTGTCACAATCGCATTTACCTTGCATATCTATTATTAGATACGCATGTTTCACATTCCAACCCTTTCTCTCTCACTTTCTTTGCAGTATGATGGCAGTTTTGTGAATAAAGTCAACAAGGGAAGCTCTCGGCCATAAAAGACATAGAGTTAGCTTGTTTGAAAGGGTATCATGTGAATGAGAAAAGGTATGATATGAATGGATGAATGAATGAATGTTCAGGTGTGTTTACAACTTAGAGTTTTGGACCCCACCATTACGTGTTCATAATGATGAATTATTGTTTAGGATGTTTGCGTGATTGACGTTGAAATCTATTTCTATATTGGTTTTCTTTCTTTGTGAGAGATCTCTCCGAATCTTACTAACTACAAGAGAGAGAGAGAGAGAGAGAGAGCTTTGGCTTTGTAATCTCCCACTTAAAGAGCATAATAATATGGATTGTTGTTATTTCAAAAGCTCCTTCCAAAGTCTTCATCACAACTCCAAACATGACCCACCTTGTCTCCTCTTTCTCATGTGTGTTCTATTCAAAACCCTCTCACTTAGTCAAATTTTCCCATATAAGAAAAATCCCATCATCTGGATCAACCTTGGAGATAGCTCAAACCTTTTATATATTCTTTTCGACCGTTGGATTGGATAATCAATCATGAATACCACGATGAACGTACAGGTGCTGTTTCTTATATATAAATAAATTGACAAGGGTAATTAGTCAGATCATGTCAAGCTAGCTTGTTGATCATGGCGGCCAGCGGTTGATATCAGTTTCTAGATTCTGCAATATTTCTAATTTTAACAGAAATTATTCATGTCAATTTGTTGAAGTAGGTAAGAAATCAGATGGTTGTGATGACCCATTCACGTATAATTAACGTGGGACCCGAATTTGAAGTCCCTAACATGGGATTATTGGTGGCATGAAATTATAATGCACATAGATTTAGGATCTCTCCATTAATTATAAGTATTGGAAAACGTTTTACTAAAAACCCTAACCACCTTTTCGCTTTATGTTCCGGATCCAATGATTTCGCTCTTTGGCTCTTTCTTCACTCCTGGGAAGGATAGAAAAAACCAGGGTTGCATGGGGCCACTCTCCCGCCACTATGGGGCTCAAGGAGTTGGTCTCAGCCCGGGGAATTTTTCTTTTATTATTTAAAAAAAAAAAAAAAACCCAATTGCACTGAAGTGACCTCACATATATATATAAATGTGTGTAGTCATATTCATAAAGGTTAAAGAGTAGCTATATATATAGATTGTTGGGACCAGAGGTAGTTCTATCTCTTGGCTTCATATCATACATATGAATTGTCTTACATCTCAAGATTTCACTAATAAAGATTCATTTGAGATGTCGGTATTTGAATTTATAACCTATTTTTTCATATATATATATATATAGAGGACCAAATTAAAACTAATATAAAAGCAATTAAGAACATGAGGTACCAAAGTAGAGTTTAGGGTTTTTAACTATTAATGCTTAGTTGGAGGAGTTAAAAACCCTTGAATATTTAACCCTAAGGGGTTTGCCAAGTGCATGGTAATTAAAGGGCGCATATATTGAGTTTAAGGTTTGAATTCTTTGTTGACGAGAGCGCCTTGCACGGATCTGGAGCGGGTATATAGTCCCTACCTTAAAAGGGATTCCGATCATTGATTTTTTTTTTTTTTAAAAAAAAACCCTGATTTGGAAGCTGATGATTCTTACAGTTATGCCTAACTAGATTAGGCCAAACACAGTGTATATATATACATAATCAAGTTGATAGATAGATGGTATACAGACAGAAGAGTGGGAAGGGTTGAGCAATGCCTGATGAGGAGGCAGGAGTTGTTTGAGAGTGGATGGACACATTAGATATAGAGCACAGGGTTTTCTCCCCACTGATGTAGGATAACGCATGTGATTGGTCCGTTCCTATTTGAACAAATTAAACTCTGGTAGGACCCGCGCACATTGGGGCACGTGGGGGCCACATGTGCCAGTTTTGAGGCAAAAAAGGGCCCGGATGAACACCTATCTCTCACTGTCACTTGGAAGAATTGAATTGAAGTAGCTAGCTAGGGTGGTGAGAGTTGAGAGCATTGTCCAATCACGCTTTCCCAATCTTGTCTGATTAAATAAACAACTGTCTTCTTAATTGACAAAATATATAATTAATTAATTAATTAATATTTGCTTCTCGTAAGCTCTCTAGCTTGTAAGGTGTAATGGTTTGGTTTCCACCATGAAATATAAAAACACTTTTGAGGGGGGAGCTGGGGCTGGCTGCCTCATCATGCTTTCCTTTGGTGTTGATTGAGGTGATGCGGATATTATCGTTTTAAGATCGCCCGAATCGTGATTATGGCCCACCAAGTTGTGCTAATCAAGGAAATTGAACCAATGAAACAAAATAAATTATATTTAAGTAGGGATTATTTGAGACATGATCCTATCAGATTACAACTCCATTAACTTTCTAAGCACCTTTGTTTCTTTTTGCAACCATTACTTTGGAAGGATCCAAAAAGGATAAAAAGATAACCCCCCATTGTGACTTCATTTTCAAATTGAAAATCCCTTTTATGGATATGTTCAAAGCTTTAATAAACAATCCCTAAATTGTGCCTCTGACTCAATTAGCCCCTCCATGTATTCCAAGTGCCATTACCTAATTCTTTTTAAATAATTAAAAAAGGTGGAGGTTGGGTGGAGTTAGCTTTAAGTCATGTGTAAGTGACTCCCTCTCTCCCTCTCTCCCTCTCTCCCTCTCTAAATATATATATATATATATATATATTAATTAATTAATTATATCACCCAATAATAATCCAACATAGAGCTAAGTACCTTAGATCACAGTCTAGAATGTGTGCATATAAACAAATATGTGTGCATATAAACAAAGCAATATATAGCTATGAAGTCCATGAGGGTAGCTTTTGAAAGTTTAAAAAATATACAGAAATGGGTGAATGTGAGTTTGGAGAGGGGACTGGCTGGTCAATCAATGAGACAAACTAAATGTGCTTGGCTTTGCTAATAAAGTGAGAGACACTGGGATGGTTACATAAACACCCACATTGCCACATTACATCTCATCCAAACCCATAAATAGTTGGGGAACACCTGCACATGACATGACAAAAACATATTCAATACATATAAAATCCTTTCTTTCTTTTTTTGTATGCTACTACACTTAATTACAGTGGGGTTCCCACTGCGACAAAGTCTAGTGCCACATAGCTAATACCCACTATATTGATTTCCTTTCTAAATTTCCTTAATTCTTATACATTTTTTTTTTCTTTAATTAGTTCTTCGTGTAACTTACATATTTTCTTTATTCATTTTATTCAAAGTCTTCTAGTAAGGAAAAAGGTATCATTTTTGCTCTCAAGAACAAAATGAAAACCAAATAGCACCCAAAAAAAAAATACACCTACCAATTGGGTTGGGAAGGGGGTTGCCTGCAAAGTCAGCTTCCACATGTAGAAACAGTGACATAGTAGACCCAAACCCATAGGAACTGAGGAATCTACCTTAATGAAATATATATAAAAAGAAACAATATTTATATGCATGTGGGACTTGGTCTTATAAGGAAACCTAATCTTCATGATGTGCTTATTTTAACAAAGAACCTTAGATAAACAAATCCCAGAATTCTGGAAGAAGTTGTCCCTTGGAAAAGTCCAAGTAGATGCAAATATGGTCTCAACCATAAAAAAAAAAAAAACACAGCAGGTTTAGATTCAACACAGGTCAAGACAAGGTAGTCTGATTTAAAATGTAGTTCAAGTAAGCTGTGTGTGTCCCTCAAGCTATCCCTTATGTTTTCTAATAGTTTGCTGGAGGTGGCTAAATAAGTCCCCCAACAGATAACCTAAGACTGTTTTCCTGTCTATTAGAAGAACCCATTATTAATGTAACTTTAATCTATTCCTTTGTACCATTTATAAGCAACAATATTGTCTTCTATCAATGTTTAAGCAATTGGGAGATAAAGGCAACCAAACTAACCCACCAAGGAAGACCTTATGTTGGTCTACCATACACAACTGGTGCATGCATTTATGGTAATTAAAATCTGGCCCCTTGAAATGTAGAATATGCAAAGTCAATAGATATAAATTAGGACCTAGGCCCTAGTGAACCCTGCAATGCATTACAAAATGAGTCTGGCTTGTCTCCAAAAATTACCAGAAATTTTTATGTACAAATTCAAACGATACTAGAGATTGTTTTCAGTGGAAAAAATAATTGAAATTCTCTCCCAATATTGCAATCTCTACCGTTTATTTTTGTTCGAGAGATTATTAGTAAAATTTTCACAGAAAATTTTTTTAAAAAAAAATGCTAGTAACAATATCAGTAATTGGATATTATGAAGGAGGTTAATAAAAAATCCCACATGAACATGCAAACCATGTTAATTTCTTCTATTAAAAAACCATGTTAACAGTGCTCCTTTTGGAGTGACCAAGTACATATTGAAAAAAGAGTACTCTTGACCCTTGGATTCTGTCAAATTCTTCATCAACCTCCTAGCATAAGGACCCACTTCAAATGGTGGGACCCAAATTTCATTCTTATTTTCAATTTCTTAATTGAAATCACATTGCAATTACTATTATTATATTGAGAAATTAATTATATAATACCTAATTCAAATCACATTGGAATTATTATTATTATATTGAGGGAGAAACTAATTATACGAGGCATTGTATAATATTTTACACTTCAACATGATTGAGGTAGTTGAAGATCGAGTCAGTGATCATTATAATTTAAATTCTTAGATAAAGACAAATTGTTTAGTACATATGCCAAAAATCGATTGGGATTACATGGAGTTCCATGTGCATGAATTCCACTTGCCCTGAAGAAAGGAAATTGAGATCCCTCCTGATGGAAAATTGTTTTCCCTGATTTTGAAAGGAAATAATTTAGTTGAGAACCAGAAAATCATATTGCAAAGTCCTTATTTAGTTTTATATATATATATATATATATATATATATATATAATTTTATAGGTAAAATAAATATACAAGCAGAAACAGAAAATCAAGGGTGAATAAAAGAAAATGCCAGTAGCAAAGTCAAAAATCCTCTACAACAGACCTAAAACAAAGAGAGAGCAACAATAGGTTAGGCATAGTTGACATAAAATTCGAGTCCTTTTTACCATCTCTCTTTATTTTATTTCCAGCTCCTTAATACAATATTTTTAGCATTAAAAATACACATATTCCTCAAGCTTCCTTAATGTAAACAACTTAGACAATCATACAAAGAAGTGACAACACATTTATAGGTACACATTATCATCAGCAGAAGCTGCTTAAAATAAGTGAATCCGTTTTTACAACAAAAAAAACAAGGGAATGAATCTATCATTTCAGTTTTAAAACTAATATGTGTATCCCTTAATGGAATCATGGGTACAAAGACATTAATTCACATACCTTTAAAATTGCACATGTTTTTACAACCAAATTTTAAACCTGGAAAATAAATAACCTCGGCGGAAGCTAGAAGAGAAAAAATGAACATGGGATACAATTCAAGCAGTAACCTAAAGGTCCAAACATTTGAATGCAACGAATGGATTTTCAAACACTTGAAATAATACAAAATAACCCAAGCACCTTCTCAACCATGCTTTTTATCAGATCCTTTGAGGTTAAGATTGAACCATTTCTTTTTGGCTGATTTATCCTTGCCATCTGAGCTTCCATCTTCCACAGGGCTCTCAGCCTTTGAATCTTCACCATCGATTTTGCTACTACTGCCATTACTTAAACTACTGCCACTCCCACTACTATTGCCTACTCTGGCTACAGTGAATGAAGAATGAATATTGTCACGCTGTTTCAGTAGCTCATCCACCTGAGTTGTGAAAGTTGAGGTCAAGTGAACAAGCAAGAGAAACTTAATATGATTGGTTTGAATAACAATGCTACCAAAGGTAATTAACAGGAAAGATGTGAGGGCCAAAATGTAGATATAAGACGATGACTCAGTTTATTCAATTATTTAGAAAGTAACATTAAACTTGAAACATGCAAAGAAATAAAAGTTTGATATGCATCGGAATGTTCCAACAGTTTTTATAGAAAAGAAGAATGGCATACTAAATGGCCTGCCTCATTAACCTCCAGAAAGATAAAGAAGGGCTGTGTGTGTGTGTGTGTGGTGCAGTCACCATACCAGTTGGGAAAGAAACCAAGGAAGAAGAAGAAGAAGAAGAAGAATGGCATACTAAATGGCCTGACTCATTAACCTCGAGAAAGATAAAGAAGGTCTTATTAGCTTCCTAACATACTGAAGCTTGCATGTGTGTGTGTGTGTGTGTGGTGCAGTCACCATACCAGTTGGGAAAGAAACCAGGGATGATAGTTTAAATCAAAATGAAGTTATGAAGATAATCAACACATAAAACTTACAGACTGCTTTTCCTGACTGTATCTGTTCGTCACCTCTTGAAAGCGTGCTAATGCCTATAAAATATTACAAGAAAATTGTAAGAATAAACTGCATCACCATGTGCCTTACAAACCATAACTATAAGGCAAAATCTCTACCCTTCTGTATTCTGTCTCAAACTGGCGTAGCTCATTCCTCTTTCTCAAAATCTGAGCCTCGATCTCTTTCAGCTTCTCTGTAGTGTCCTCATATGACTTCACACAAAGCGCCTCAATCGTATAGGTAGCAGTCTTAAAAAAATTGTCTCCTGAACAAATCTCAGTGAATGTCAGTATAACAAATTAGACCAACAAATTCTGTTGGAAAAATAGAACACAAAGAAAAAGGATGAAGGAACAAAACTGATAGTTCACACCATATACAGCGAATATATGAGTTCCAGCTTTTAGTTCTGAGACCTCACAAGGCTGAAGACCTTCCAACCTTTTAAAGAAACCAGCTTCAGGGTCCTTAGCCATTGCTAGCTGCACCAGCAGACAATCAATCATCAATTCTTCAGCAATGGAAAGAAGGAAACTTCTTATTCACATCCTAACCCTGCCCAATATGATGATGAGGAGGAGGATGATAAAGAGAGCTTGCATACCGCATTCACAGTTGAATCCATTCTGTAAACTTGAAAATGTAAGAAATACATCCCTGCCGATGTCACCCTACCCGCCTTCTCGCTATCTTCCTGGGAAGTAAAGCATTGCATTAGTCTTGAAAGAACAAAAGCTGAAACTAAAAAAATACTTGAACACAAACCTGGGGAGTTTAATAAAATAAATCATCAAAATAGCTCAATATTCAGTAGATTTTCAAGCTTGGGGAGCATAAGTACAATAATTAAATAAAAATCAACTTGAAAGCCTGAAAGCATGTAATGGGAAAATCTTTCACTAGAAAATTTTCAAATGCAGAAAAAATCAAAATGCAATTTAAGGAAGTGTTGTTCTTCACAAAAAGGAAAAAAAAAAAAAAAAAAAGGCTTCCCATACTTGAAAATCTATTTTATGGGGTGCAGTTTTTCGATGAAATGGACTGAGAACAAAGCACATGCCCTAGGAGACTCTAGAATTAAGATGCATTGGGAACAGTCAAGCTACATGTGCACGCATTTGTCTGTGTCATCAGCACCCTACTAACTATACACATGCAGAATAATAATATGATCTCATAGACTACTCTCTAGCATGTTGTATGATTGGGGAAAGGCTTACTTAGATAAATTCCCTTGCTCATTTTACTCAAATATGTGACAGATTGGGGGTAAACTTGTTTAAATCCCTTAATGGGAGATCAATTTTCTTTATGATCAACCTCGAATGTTTATAAAAATATATCTTTAAATTTATAAATTCTATATTAACTCCCAAACCAGTTTGATATTAATTACCATATATGAGAGATCACAATTTTTTACATTAAGTCATTAATGTATAATTGCCTTCTAGCTTCTCTTCCAGAAAATCAACAACGAAAATCTCATCCAACATTTAAAAGCAAAAGTAGGTGTGCAAGTGTGAGAGTAAGATTGAAACCAAGGAGGCTGCAGAGAGAAGCTTTTGGATGAAATGACTTAAAGATTTAGGTCACTAGTGAAGGACAACATTGCCAGAGGAAGAACAAGAACAGAAACACAGTAAACCTCAGTACTCCGGAGCGAGGCATGCTAAGCTTATTTAAAAGTGTTCTGGATCTGTAGAAACGATCTCTCTAACTACCTAACCAATGAGCAATTCACTGATATTCCTTAGGTCTTTACCAAGTGTGCTGCTCCCCCTTGTGTGGGGTCCTTAGAGGAGTAACGTGGATATGGATGGTCTTAAACTCGAAGCATTTTTTGCGAGTTAACTGATATTACTTAGAGAGAGAGAGAGAGAGAGCAACTTCAAATTCTTGATTTCTATTTGAACCCAAAATTAGAATGTGAGAACTTTAATCAACACGATTATATGTATGTTTCTTCAAAATTCACTTTCAATACCAACCCTCAACTTATTCCATTGCAGTCCACCATCCATCTAGCTAAAAAAGCAGCATGGTTACCTGCCTATAAAACCAAGAATCCTTGGCTTATATACTGATCTCCAAAAACTCAGCCCTCAGTCTCTCAAACACCACCTCAGTTACAGTTTTGTAAAGACAACCCACCAAGTCAATATATCTATACTCCTTAAGGTGAATGAAAACTTTAACTATTTTCTTCATAAAGGCTATAAAGAAGAAAGTCAGATCTTGGAGACTTAATAAATTCCCATGTAACCAAAAAGCCCTGACATCACTTTTTCCTGACTTGTTTCACTTGACTTCTCTGAAGGCAGAAATTTAATATGTACCTTAAAAACCAAAAAACATATTAATGTCAGATTCTATGCCTAAGTACCAAAAACACAAGCACTCTGTAAGCGTATAAGATATGACATCCTAATCCACCAGAATTCACAGATATACCAAAAGTAAGATTCTGTTTGATATTTTGACACACACAAAGGAAGAAGTGGAATGAGGAGCAAAAGAGAAACCAAAAAAGGGGAGTAGAGTTCATGTATTTTGTCGAAAGCATTTACTTTTCTGCATTTAGTATAATCTGTAACATGAGTTAAATGCAAGCATATGCCTGTCAAAAACACCTTAAGGCATTTAAAATAATATCAGTGAACTCAAGTTCCTGGAAACTCGGAAGTGTTGGAAGTGCCACAACCAAACATGTAACATCAAGTGAGTACTGAGAATGTCTCTATACTATAAACTAACGGATTAAACTAGTGTGTCAGCAAATGTTGCCATAGCAGCAGAAATCAAAACACTACAACAACAAAAGAAAATTTGTAAGCATTCCTTCTTCCACAATTTTCCAAACAAATAACGCATATAAGTCATAATATACAAAGTGAATGGAACAAGTAATGGGATTAATAATAGAAAACTGGAGTGAAAAAACACCAGATGAGAATGTATGGTACCTGTAATGCCAAACCATAACCAGCATTCGCATCTTGTTCAAAATAGAGTAACTGAAAATAAAGATCTACTGTTACAATTTGAAAGATAATGCACACACACACATACAAGGACAGGTGGGGGCCAGAAGGGAAAGAGAGAGAGAGAGAGAAAAAGATGCCCCACATTCATCCAAAGATCAACACAAAATCTTATTGATAAATTATTTCATACCTTGAATTTGCTTTGTGCATTTGAGGTAACTCTTACTACAATCCCTGCCTCGGCTTGTTGCTCATTGATCGTTACGCCAAAGAAGTGGGCGCATTGCTTGTCTACCTGCAATAGCATGCTAATCAGCAAAAGAACAACACCTGAAAGTATGGCTCCATCATGGCACAAACCAAGTAAGCACCTTTCCACTAACTGATGTTCCAAGCGGAAGTGGTCTGACTGTAACAGTTCCATTTAGAGCTTCTTCAAGAACATTAGCGGAAATTGTAGTCTTGATAGGGACACCCAGCTTGCTATAAGACAAATTTAATGACAGGTTATGAAATCTCAAAGACCCCCTCAGCTCCTAATCTACCAAGTAAATATTACCTGAATAAAGCCGCAAACATTGTATTGACAGTACCAAGATTAGATAAGTCAATTTCCATGTCCATGCCATCAGCATCAAGAGCCTGAAAATTTTATTATAAAATTCCAGAATAATTAAAATGTGCTCAAATGTCAAAAAGGGATTTTAGTGGGAAAAAGACACAAGGAATCAAAGAACAAATTTCAAGAACAGAGCCCCCTGTTCATATGCATCATTAGACACATACGTGTCTATAAACATATATATATTGTGCAATCATATAGTCAAATGAGAAAGATATTCATAATTACTGAACCCTAATAAAATGTTGGCAACATACATGCGCTGAAATACTCGAAGAAGATGGATAAAATGGAAGACATTACTTATGTCAGCAAAGGTGATAATCCAACATACAAAGAAGCATCTTAGTGATCAGCAGCATTTTGAAATTTGTCATTTTCCAACAAAAAAGCATACAAGTGATCAGCAGCATTTCAACTTCTTCCTAAAGAACTCAAACAGTACATAAACACATTTATAATTTAAAATTTGTGCATGAAGGTTGAAAACCCCGCGTTTGTGTCAAAATACGACACCCATGTTGTATCCACAAATAATAGTCCTTTTCAAATAATTCTTTTTGGGTCTGGCTATTTGCTATGGATACCCACAAAACCTTCAAGACCATAATTCATAAGACAATAGCTGTAATCATTCCAGATTAGTGTGAGTGATATTCTAACCAACTCTTCTCTTTCGTGATCAATGGTTGAATATCAATTATTAAAGACATTCTCACTACTTGGCCACTGTCACTTTGCAAGCTTCAAAGCACGCATTGACAATGTTCAATCTGTATTCATAACTTTACCTTGGTAGCTTTACAATACTATGTTATAAATGATTGTTTCCTTCAAACTAAGTACATCATTACCATCCGTTTAGCAAACAGAAAGTTTGAATGATATAAGGAGTCATCAAAGGGAATGAAATTTATAATTATTCCTGAATTTATTATAATTAAAGTTACTCCTTCCTGCCAACATTGTCACACACACACAAGCACAGACACCACAAAACGTCGCAGAAAAAAGTATAGAATAAAGGGAGAAAAGCACCTCAAACCCAGCACTGTCATATTGCCTTTTCTTCTCCGGGTCGGATAAGATGCTATAAGAATACGCAACTTCCTTGAAAAGTTCAGAAGCCTCAGGATTGGTGGCATTCTTGTCAGGATGATACCTGCCCAATATTGGGATTCACATTCACATCGTATGGATAAGTATTATCAATATCAGTGAATGATTGAAGCAATACACCACATTTACATCAGAGAAAAGCATTGAAAAAGATTCCTGTTAATATATTTATAATTAGGGTTTTTTAATATATTCAAGAACAAAATAAGAAGGGAGCATTTGCTCTTGGCATGAAATTGTCAATAACTCCATTGCATATCTCAAGCATTTTCAAACTATGAATCCCTCATCTTGACTGAAAACTTTTTTTTTTTTTTAATGAATAAAATATCAACAGCTAGCAGCAAAACTGATGGTGTATAATTAGGTTTAGGATTCTATAAAAATGCTGCAATTTCAAAATTTTAACTAAGACTCTCATTGATGACATAGCATACAAGATTACATATAAAACGAAAATGCAGTTCAATCCCAAAGGATAACTAGTTGTTCCTAATAGTTTAGAGACAAGAAGCTACTTATCAAAAAAAAAAACAGTTCAGATACAAGAAGCTAGAATGGTCAAACAATGAAATTCCATCTCAAACCCATGCCACCACAACCAACCTTCAAGAATCACATAGACCACTTCTAATCAACTCCAGGTTCCTGAAACTAATGTCTAGGTAAAAATTGCATTCATAAAACCACCCACAACACTACAACAGTACATTAGATGACATCTGCCACGAACCTCCCAAAACCCATTTCATAATTCACATTACTAATCGTGTTGTTCAGAATAATAACCTCATTGAGCTAGAAATTAGGCTTGTAACCAATGTAATAACGTATATGTCCCAATCATAAGGTCCTAAACAATACCGTGCTGAGCCAACCAGAATCTACGACACCCATCAGCAAGAAATTTAAGTAAAAGCAACAAAAATTAACTTACAGAAAGGATTTTTGTTTTAAAAAAAGTACAATTTATAAAAAGTTGTGGAAGAAGCGAAGTTTACTTGAGAGCGAGCTTCCGATACGCCGTTTTGATTTCCTGATCGGTGGAATCCCTCGAAACGGACAGTACCTCATAGGGGTCTCGCCGAAGAGCTGGGGCCGAAGGTCCTTCCATCTTCGAACCCATGCCCACTCCCTCACTCATTCACTCTCTCTTTCTCACTCGGTTTAATCTGAAAATTCTATCTTATCGATCTCAGTTGCTCCAATCATGGAATATCTAACACCAAAACCACAAAAAATTACGAATTTACAACCAAGCAAAAGAAGTCAATTATCTAAACAAGAAACACGCAATTCAAAGCACTATTGGATCGCTATATTTCTCGGGATTTTGAAAGTGACAGGAATTGGTAGTATCCAATAGCAAGTAACAACGATCTAATCGGAGCAATGAGTAATTACAGAGAAAAGAAATAAGAGAGCTCTAGGGTTTAGGAATTTACAGAAATATTTAAATGGAGGTGATGTGAAACGCTTCTTCTTTTTCCCTTTCTTCTATTTTTCCTTTTTTTTTTTTTTTCCTTTTTCTCTGCTCTCTCTCTGCCTTCTTCGTAAGTCGTCTTCACTGTTTTCCTTTTCGGTTCAAAACCCTCAGTGACAGTACGTAATTTCAGCTAACTGAATTTAGTCTAAAAACAATATTGCCGTCCTGACTTCTATTTCTTTTTTTACCTTCTTTCCTCTCTTTTTTTTTTTTTTTTCAAATGTAGCTTCCCTCATTTTTAGGAGTGAAATTTAAAACCATCTCACCGCTATAACCATTAACCGTTAACCGCCTAATCACTTTGAAAGTGGCTAGTAAAAACCGCTAACTGCACAGACAGTTGCGGTTAGTGGTTAGTAAGTTTTGGAAATCCGCTAACCGCTTTTTTTAAATATAATATATATTTATATTATATATACATATATTTCATATAATAAATAACAATAAGTTGTGAGTTTATGAACTTTTTTTGGTTGATTGAAATGGGGCTCAAGCTTCAAGTTCAACCATGTTAGTTTTTTTTGTTACTTGTGAGTTTATGAACTTGTTTTGGTTGATTGAAATGGGGCTCAAGCTTCAAGTTCAACCATGTTAGTTTTTTTTGTTACTTGTGAGTTTAAGAACTTGTTTGTGTTATATTTTATTTCTCTGTGTGAGTTTATGAACTTGCTTGTGAGTTTATGAACTTGCTTGAATTTATGTATAAGACTACAAGTGAAGTAATGATTTTGTTGTAATTTTATTAGTATATTATATATTATATAATGTGTAGATTTGTAGAAGGTGACCAACAAGATTTTGATATATAGCAATTTTTAATGCTAAAATGGCCATGAAAATGGGAAAAAAAACCATTTAAAATGAGCAAAAAAAAATGTTTAAAGTGAGCCAAAAATCAGTCCAAAACTGGCCCAAAATCCATCTAAAAAAAAAAACCCAAAAAAAGGCCCAAAAAAGATGTTAGAAAAAAGCGGTTATTCCAAAGCGGTTAACCGCTATCCGAGCGATTAACTGCCTAGGTGGTTGGCGGAGGCGGTTAGTAAAAATTACTAACCGCATAGGTGGTTGCAGTTAGCGGTTTTAGCCACTAACCGCTAACCGCAATCGCTATTTCACCCCTACTCATTTTTCCAAGAGTAAAGGTTTTGAATCATGTTCTTCTTTTAGATAAAAATAAAAAAATAATAAAAAAAATAAATAAAGAAGAAGAGTGTAAATGATTGGGTGTACATGAGTGGCGCATCCACAAGGCGGAGTTGGTGGAAGAGCGAGAGGACATGGAGGACCATCGGGACAAATGGAGAGGCGGAGAGGGATGACTTGGAAGAGGTCTCATTGCACGAGGGAAAAGACGATGTAACTAAAGTTTGGGATGATGTTACCAAAAAAAAAGTTTGAGACGGTTGAACTGCTTTCTTTTGCTATTAGAGTGGTTCGGTCATTCCCCAAGTTGGTCATGTATTAGTAGTAACAACATAACAATGACAATGGATAAGGGTTGGCGGCTAGGAAGAGAGATTCAGTTTAACTTGATTTTTTATAACATAACATATTTAGAGTCATTTATTTAAAATAAATTGCTCATATTAGAGCGATTGCACCACGTGCAATATCCTAAATATTGCAATGTATTTCAATCAAATATAATGAAACGTAGAAGTGATCGATTATTGGGCTCAATAAATTTCAAGCCGAAGCCATTGGACTAAATTGTGTGTTAGTACGTTGATTGTTATGCGTGTTTTCCTCGTTGAACATGGATTGCACTTAGGGCAAGACATAATGTCATGCATATCCATTATAATTGGCCGGATCCCTCATTTTGATGATTTTGACCAGTTTTATATAGCTTGGTGGCATTCCATCCAAATTTCCTCCAAAGGTTGTTGGAAAGTTGCACTCGCCAAAAGATGAGTTGTCATGTTTTCTTTTCTTCTAATATGCATCATGTGCCATGACGGGATACTATGCAATATTATCTTCGAATCATCAATCAAATTATCATACCTGCTTTAAGATTGGTCCCTTCTGTAACACATACAATTGCTAAAGCATTACCCTCCAAGATAATGTTTTGTAGTACCAAATCTCCACCAAAATTCCACATCCTTCTATACCGCAAAAGCATCCGCAGCAGTTAGATCAATTATGTTATAGTGACCAAATTTTAACACTAGTTTATTTATAAACTTACTATTAACTAATTCTCCAGTAAACTATTATAGTTAGATTGATGTTTTAAATTAATTGTTGATCAATAATAATACATTTTAATATTTTTAATCTTGTCCGCAAACCAAAGTCCTAACTTCGCCACTGCATCCAAGTAACATCATGCAATTAAAGTCTTTATAGTGAATTAAGTTGCCTTCACAAGTCTCCCAAATATTTTCGCACCATCTTCCTTAATTGATAACATGTCAAAAATTTGGTTGTTAGGACTTAGGACGATATATCCTGTGAACGTGAAGGACGTCGACTCAATAAACCGTTCAACGATTTTGCAAAGAAAGCATTATGGAATGTTGCAAATGGGGCAATCCTAGCTGTTTTATGGCCATGATGAAGCAGTAATTCTCCGAGTTATTTTACTTTTAAAGACAACATCCTTAAAGTAATGCCTCTATACATATTAATAATATACAAGCATTTTTTTTTTCCAAAAAAAAAAAGTCATATTTTATTATGAAAACTTAGCATAACATGTCATGTTTTCATTTTCAAAAACGTTCCCTTAGTTTTCAGATAATAGTTCCAACTCTCCATGAGATTATCACCATGACTTATGATTGATATCAACCTTTTCCACTCATATCACATTGACAAATACTGGCAGTCCAATCTATCCAATACAACCGGAACTGCATTTTCTCTCATCAATATTCTGTGGCCAAAAAGATATCTTAATGCTCCAGAAATTCGTACATTACTAAGGTTGACAAAGAAAACTCAGAGGGCTTGGAAATTAGCAAGAGATTTAAGCAATAGCAGGAGACTTTCTCTTGATAAATTTCCTCCTCAAGGCAATATATTTGAAAAATCCACAAGGAACAAAAATGCACCAACCTTGTAATGTTGGGGGTAGAAAAGGATGATCACTGGTTTTTGGGGTATAACACTAGAAATTTCACTATTTTTATGGCATGTTACTTTACAAAGCCATGTATAACTGGTGCTGCCGCGAAAGGTATTTAAAACAACCAAATAAGACCAAGGAAAAGCCAGATGCCCTCACATATTTGATGTTGAACAATAGGAACTAGAATTAACCTTAATTACTCTAGTATTATAGGATCCACAAAACCCACATTTATGGTACAGCCAGTGGAAGGGTGCATTCCCCTTCTTATCACAGTCATTGCACAGTATATCCTGAAATACCAAACTTAGTCACTTTAATATTCAACAAATAATGAGCTTGATAAGAATTTGAAGATAAAATGACGTTTAGGTGTTTTACCTGACAGCGGTCCCTGTATTCTTCTGGGAGTTCCTCAGAAGCCAATAGAGCATCAAGCATGCCGAAGTAAACCTGATGAGGGAGGCAAAGCAAAAATTTAAACATAGGCATGGGCGCGCACTAATGTAAATTGGAAGGAAATAACCAACTGTATCTTCTTCTTTTTTTTTTTTTTTTGATGATCTTCCAACTGTAAATGATATCGTCATGGACAGATAGACCACTTACCAGGAGAAAAAAGAAGGGAATTCCTTGCTCTAATAGTAAAGTAGAAATGAAAGTAGATGGTCCTAGGTGTCTTAAAAGAAAGCATATTTTAAAGCATTCAAATTAAACATTTTAGTGGCCTGTAAACTCGCTCCCTTTTTGTTGGCCCACACTAAACCTTCAGTTTTGGACTCACTAACATACTCGCATTGAACTCAGACAGATGGGCGCCGACCTGAACTAATGTTCATGGACACCTAGGGGAAGATGATCGCACTCATAACAGATGGGCAATGGCCGACTTTCAAGCCTGCAGATGATTGCACTGTACGACAGCATCTAGCTTGATCTATGAGAGTTGTTTGAGGCAGTGACTTGAAGACCAGAGCGAAAAGTTGGGGATATCGTCTACAGGGGAGAAGACATTGGCAATGATTGGGGGAGGGGGCCAGGCTCACAAAAAATGGTTTATGTTTTGAAATAACGTAAACCATTTTTTTGAAAATGTTATGCTTTATGGTTAACCAAAAAAACATTTTCAGTTGACAGAGTCTTCTTGTTCCAGCCAAACACCTAAAAATGCTAAAAGCGTTATACAAAAACCATTTTATGTCGAAATTAAACAGAACCTGTGTATGTATAAGTTTTCAATTATTAGCCTAATGCCGTGTTAAACCTAGGATAATGAAAAGAAAACACAAAGATATACAACCTACTACTTCTAACCATGTACAAATATCGATTGTAATTGCTAACCAATCAGCTTCACTCTTTTAAGTCTATTAGATCTATATCATCTATAGATTAGCTTATCAAGTTGAACTCAAAGGGGTAACACAATCGGTCAGGGACCACACCTCATAAAGCAGAGGTTATTAGTTCAAAATTTCCTCATCTCCTTGGGGCCAATTAAGGGGAGATTAGCTTATCAAGTCCATATGCATCCATTATAAGCTTTTGTTCATTATAGTGAGGTCCATTTAGGAGGCATTTGAAATCCAGATGGAAGCTAGCTAATAAGCAAAATCACACAATTAAGAGACATAAAATTGTAAAATAACAATAATATAGAGATTTTTATTTAAATTATATATATATATATATATATATATATATATATATATATATATGAAAACTTCTCTCCTGTATGTCAGCAAGAACAAATTATTCTAATCCAAGTGTTACAAAAATTTTAAAATAAAAAAGACGGCAAGTTGAATAAACTTATTTCAATGTGATTCCCAAAGGCCTCATCAATGGATCTTCATAATAGTGTAACAATGGCTGAAGTAGTGTTAAAAAATAGTTCACTTACCGCCATATCTCCCAAAGATTTGCTGCAAATTGGGCAAACATAGTGACTGCAAGTGTATGCCTGAGATCATGAATGAGGAAGTGGAATATAACATCAAGCGCCGACAAAAATCAATCTCCTTGTATATATATTTTTTTAGATTGATAATAATTGGAACAGAAATTCAGTACAGAAACCAAAGCAAGAAGGGAATAAAATATAGACCTGGAAGCAAGCTGAATGCATAAAATGGCCACATGGAAGAGCCCGGACAGTCGCACTTGATGTGAACAAAAAATCACAGCATATGGGACAGTTTATTTCCAGACTTTTCTCGCAGCACTTGTGATCCACTAAGGTTATCCCAAGGCAATAATTGCATGTCATACAATGAAAGAAATCAATGCCAAGTCCCTTCCCAACACGGCATAAATTGCAGAAAGGACAATGATAAACTGTCCTGAAATAACAATATAGAGGAAAAATAAGAAATCCACTTCAGCAAACCTCAACCACAAAAGGAACTAAACCTAAGTTTTAAAGTGAACAGACCATTCAGCATATTCATATGGCTTAAATAGCAAGAAATGATATGGACACGTACAGTACCAGTCTACCACCATAAAACCAAAAATTGTCAAGGGGGGGAGGATAATGAGTAACACGTATCTCTTAACTTATTTTTGGATAATTATATTGTCCAAGGCACCCACCATAAAATTGACTTCACATGCTGCATATCTACACAACTTACCAAAAAGAAAAGCTCAAATCTGTGACCAATCAAAATTCTAGATACCTAAACAGATAAACAAGTAATGCACTGTAAATGTGCAGCATATGATCTTTAACTCAAAGCTTGCATTTCTGGACTCAAAAAATAAAAAAATCAAAGCCTTCAGTTCCACTCCAACAAATCTATTATGCTGTCAAATATAAATCTTGTAATTTTGCACTCTAAACTCTGAAAAAAAAACACTAATGTCATCAATAAATGATTGGGGAGGAAAAAGTTATAACAAAAGTATGTACCTTTCATCATCGAAAAATTTGCAAATACTGCAATAGTACTTTGCCATTGATAGTCCACCACAGGAAGGAGTTGAGCAAACTGGCCCAACAGGCTGAATTTTCAAGCAGCGCATGCACATCATTTCAGCTGTAGCCTTCCTGTAAATAAAATGATATGAAAAGAAACTATACATAGAAGTCCAGTGACAATCAAGCAAACTATGCAAAGCGCAAACTTACCTATCCATTGAATGGTCACTGACTTTATCATGGCAGAACCTGCATGTAAATAACTTGCCACAGCAAGCAGCACGGAGTTTGCAGTTTCTTTTGTAGTGCTCACACCCAAATACCTGTTTCTCTGAATCATGAAATGACGGAGAACATTCAAGTAAATCTTCACAATTTGAACTTTCACCAACTGTCGCCTGAAGTTGCTTCTGCTGAGACGCTATCCACCGACTAACACAACCATTTATATATCAGTATATATGTACAAAAGCATATTAATCCAAATGGTTGGACTAAGTTTCATAAAAGGGCCACAACATAAACTGACCTGGTCATAAGGTTTTGAATAAGATATGCTTTTCTTCTCGGATCAAGAGTTGAATCTCGAGAAACTCTTCTTATTTCAGATTCAAGCTCATTTTGATTCATCCTAAAGATATCTTTCCATCCAGGCTTGAAAGTTTGATCACTGTGATCCAAGCTTTCGTAGGCATCAGTACCTAATATTGTAAATTTGTAACATATTAGAAATAAATCTTAACAATGTGAATCTTCAACATACCTGAATTTTATAAAAGCCAATTTAGATATAAAAGAGAACCATAAACATAAATTGAAAAGAATGTATGCAAAGGCAGCAATAACAAAAACAAAAACACTGAACGAACCTAGTGAAATGCTACTCCCTGATGTTGTTGTATTTGGAAATGCAGCATAAGTTCCTTCCCACCATTCATTAAGCCACTCACTGAACATTGTATTTTTAGTTGCATGCTTCCACGTGTCCATCATTTTGTTTTGTTCCTCTTGAGTAAGAGCAGAAGTAACCCATGGCAACATTGATTGAAGGACCTCTGCACCTGTAGTACCAATTATTCTACCAACAATTTTGTCTTGTTCTTCCACAGAAAAATGTCTGTCAAACAATGGCCACAATTCATGTTCTTCCCGGAAAACATGTTGATCCAATGTAACTCTAATGGATTTGCACATGCCTTGAAGCTTAGTGGACAGCTCATCATACTTTCTCTTTGTATCATTATGGTCAGAAGGATCAAAGTAACTTCCAGTTAAATGATCAGCTAAATTTTTACTGTTCAAGCGCTCATGCAGTTGTGTAAGCTCAGAAAGTGAAGAAGAAATATCCTCAAATAGTTTCTCTTCCTGCTTGTGGTCCAAAGTATAAGAGTGGCTCACATTATGAAGAGTCTCTTTAGATTCTAATGCTGGAAACACTATATCATCCTCTGCATTACTATGAGCTCTATACAAACCCCATAACAAACGAAATCTGCCAGTAAATTGCCTAAGAAAGGTCTCGTTACAATCATTAAGTTTTCCGGATTCAACATCCAAATATTCCAAATCTTTGCGAATGGCTTTATGAAATTTAAATATGTTATCAATAGGCCTTGTTGCAGATCCAGTGTCAGCAAAGGCTATATCTATTTCCCAGTTAAAAAGACTTGAGTTGAGGGAAGGAGCAGAAGGACTAAAAGATAGGGAACGTAGAGATTTTGCTGCTGATAAAGAGCTTACTCCTAGATTATTGTCATTCACTCCTAAACAAGGGACACAGCATGACTGATTACTGAAAGATAATTTAGCAGAATTTACAGTTCCTGTAGAGTGACGAGCATCACTATCTTCCCGTGGTATTGCACTTCCATGTTTGACTGGCCTTCTATGGTCATCTGCTTGACTGAATGGAGATTTTTCCTCAGCAGCACACGGTAAGGCACATGCACATAGTGGTTGGCTAACCTGATCTTCTGTTCCAGTCAGCACCCTTGCAGCACAACAACCAATTGCATTTGAAGACAAGCAAACATTCCTTGAACGACCTTTACAGGCCCAGCCAGCAAAAAGTGTGACCAGTGCAGAATCTGAATCAGGAGCTGCATCAGATAACTCCACAAGTTAGGAACAGATAGCAAGCATACCACACACATTGCAAACTATTAATATAAAGTAACAAGAACTGATATTGAACCTGCCATATACATATTCTGAAGAAAAGACCTTGCTTCTTCATCGCTAACTGATCCTACCAACCATGGTAAGATGCATTCAATCAATTTCAAGGGCATCACACATAAGCTTTGATACAGAAGTTCTCGCTGTCTTTTGGGGCTAAAATGCTTTCTAGCAAGTGGAAGAACCTGCAAATGCAAAGTACTTGTTAAATGGCTTTTAAGGACAGCTAGGATGCTATCATGTCTTTCAAGTTCTAAATGCTGATAAAAAAAAAAGTGTTCACCAAATTGTAGGCAGAATGTAACATAAAAATGCAGAATACGGTTTAACTGAATGTCCCCTTTCCACAGGCTCAGCTCATTGTCATTCTTGCAAAAGTACTCACCTGAACTTCCTCATCACGGAAGTGCTTCTGTATAGTGTCCATTATTTGATCAGCCTGAAAGCACAACTTCGTACAAAATTCAGCTGAAGTAGAGTTGGCCTCAGCACTTTGAATGCTTTCTATCAGGCACCTAAGCTTGTCAAATTGAATTTCTTCTTCTGCATGCTCCTGAGCAAAAGAGAGTTCTGCATCTACAGCAGGGAATATTACTTTGTCCTCAGCAATGCTGCAGACAGAGAGACATGATGAGAAGTTCATTTCACGAAATGTAGGCAGTCATAAGATATCCAACAAAAAAGTGTATGTAAAGCTACACACCCCTCTTTCAGTACTAGTTACTATCGGTTTCTTGGTCCAAGGTTAGAAGAAAACAAAAGTTTAAAAATAAATCCAAAGAACTCATGAAGGCAGACTAAAAGTAAAAAACCCATCAAATTCAAAAATTCTTAAAAAACTAAACCATGCACTTCTAGTGAACTTTACAGCTTGAAGGCTGCCATACTTCATGAATAGAACTTCTAAGTATAACAACGGGTTCAGGATTCAAAGGTAGTATTGTCCTTGTCCACAAGACAAATCATTTTTAAGTATGCCATAATTGAAGAATTACATTCAAAGACTTCATATTTGCCAGTAAAGGAAATCAAAATCGGAAATACAGCTGAAAGCCACACCTGTGAAAGATGCAGACTTCTGCAATGAATTGCAGCCTCTTGTTGAATGCAAGCAAATCAGAAAAATCTCCAGAAAGTTGTATCTTTCTAGCTGCCTCAGCTATATCGTTCAACTCTCTTTTTATAGCCTTATGCCAAAGTAATATTTCATCTATAGGGCAAGACAGAATGGATTTGGTATGATCAAAATTTAGCTCCATGTGCTTCCTTTTACCGGTTTTGGAAGATTCACATGCACAGTATGCCTGGTCAGTCTGAGTAGTAGAGGCGCTAGACCCGGAATCTTGACATCTAACCTTCAGATTATCTTTGCCAGCCTTGCGCATTTCAGACACACTCTCCCCTTCAAGCCAGGCAAATACAACCTTCATTCCAGACAAGATAAAGTTAGTCTACTTTTCTCACGAAAAACATCCAAAATGATATGCCAACCAAAGGAGCACTCGCCTGCTGAAGAAGCTTCTCTTCTGGTATTATCTTGCACAAACACTTGCGCATATCCTGACGTTCATCAGATGATATAGAGGAAGAAAGCCACGGAAGAAATTCTGCCATCATATTGACAGGAATACTGCAAAGAAACTGCCATACCAAAGTGGCCTGCTCTTTAAATGAAAATTTCTCAATAAGCAAGGGAAAGACCTGCCAAATAAAAAAAAGAAAAGAAAAAGTGAGGTTGAAACTTACTTCTAACTCAGCATACTAAGCTCTATATGCTAACTGGCAAAGTATGAAGGGTAGTCTAAGAACAAACACAGTTGCACGTATTCTACAATAAAGAGCAACTCATATATCCTAAATACAATTGATTAATATGCAGAGACCTCACCATCAACTGTCAACTCCCTCTAGAAGAATATATATTTTTCACATGCAGAGAAGTTTGAAGGAGTTCAACAACCACTAGTTTTAGATATTCTACAACTTATCCGGCATTTGGTCAGGAATGAAGCAGGAAGGAGAGGGAAGGGAGGATTTTTACTGCCAGTGGTTTGGATGTAAGTGGAACGAGATAAGGAAAAGGGAAGGGGTCCCTTCCCTACCCCGCCAAATCCTTCCACGAAAAACTTTTTTTTTTTTTTTTGATAGGTAATCAAAGAAGTATTATAAAAAAGCATAGACGCCCCTAAGCATACATGAAGTATACAAAAAGGACACCAAAACAGAAAGGGGAAAAAAAAAATCCATAAAAACCCAAAGACAGAACCCAAAGCCCCACAACAGGAACCCAAAACCCCTGGGCTACATTAAGACACATCAACAGCCCTCTTGCCTTTGCCTTGGTTAGAACCAACTCTCCTAGCATCAAAGTTGATCGAGCATTCTAAATTCTTAAGCTAGATGCAAACTGAATGGAAAAAATGGCAGTCAGAAAAAGAGTAATGCTCTTTTTCGAGGACTCGTCTAGGAATATTGAGGACCTTATCCACCTCTCCTTGTACACCCTTTTCACTTGGATTGCAGGCTGGCTAGCGCCCTAGTGATCAGTTTCCCTGATTTTCTTTTTATGTTCTCTTCTTCTTTTTCTTCTTCTTAGTCGCTCTCTTGTATACTCCTTGTGTACTAGGGTTGCGCCCCTCTGCGCTTTTAATTTATACACCTTTACTTATCAAAAAAAGAAAAAGAGTAATCAGCTACATATTTTTTATTCCACTCAGGACACAATTTTTGCTTTCTCTTCTTGCCTTTCTTCTATGATCAACTAAACACATGAAGGCAAAGGTAGTTAGCCATCCTCCGCTCCCCCTTCATTCCATCCTACCATGTTCTTGCATCTAAAAGAGTGTTAATTCTGTGTCTTAGCATGCAAGTGGTAACACACACTAAACCTTGGACAAGAAACCTTAAGGGAAAAGTATACATTAGATTAATAGCTTATGGTTAGGTTCATAATCATTCAAATTTTGCAAGATAAACATTGTGGCTGGTGTCTGCCCTTGGAAAACCACCAATCCCTGATATTCAACTGTTCAGGACATTCTTCAGAAAATATATACCGCTTTTACCTTTTCCTTATGACAAGAAAACAGAACCAGAGAGAGAGAGAGAGAGAGAGAGAGAGAGAGCAGCTAAAACAAGTAAAGAAGCCTCCCTCTTGATAAATTTGGTTACATATTAGAGGACCCCCCATCAGGCCCCTTCATATATTGTGTCTGTAGACTTGCTAGTTCACAAACATTATATAGCCAGGATGCATAACTTTTTTCTCCAATCAAATATATAAATTTTTTTACTTATCAAAAATATATATATATATATATATATAGAAGAGAAGCCCAATAAATTTGGTTACATATTAAAGGCTAGTATTTATAAGTAATCGCAAATTCATTAAAAAGCGCAAAGACGGAACCCAAGTACACAAGGAGTATACAGAAGAGAAGCCCAAATAGTAGCGGAGAAGAGATCTAAGAAAGCATGAAAGTTCGAAATACTACAATCAGAGGCAGCAACCCACAACCCAAAGAAAGAGTGTCTTAAAGAATCGAGCCTTTAATTCCCCTAAGGTCCTCTCATAGGGCCTAGACAATGCCTAACCCCAAATTTCATATTCTTGAAGGCCCATTGAAATTTCTTAAAAAAATAAATATTATTTTTCTACATGGCCAAAAGGAGGGAAGGGTCCTCCGAGGAAACCTGGACAACTGAAGCATCTTCCTGAAAAATGACTTGATCATAGCTTCCCTGAACCGACCACTGAGTACTAGAACAATAGCTGTGTGCTTAAGCAAAAGCAATGACCAAGGAGAATCCTAAATATATCAAGACATCCTGAGGGACACATATAGCCCATTTTGAACCAAAATAAATATGATTGCTGTTTTGCAAAGCACTTGAGAGAGAGAGAGAGAGAGAGAGAGAGAGAGAGGAATGCAGTACACATGATTGATTATAAATATTTAAATTTATAGTTCAATATTCATCCAATCCAATGATTATATACTAGACTATGATGAAAATAAGTAAAGTTATCATCATAAAAAAGCAACAAATAAATACCTGTTCCTCTTCCTTGAACATATGCTGGCTAATTGATGTCAGAAGGACTCCAGTACAAGAGGCTAACTCTCTTCTATAGCTTTCTCCATTTTGCATATTTGACTTTAGCAGCTCAAACAACTGATCAAAAATAACACTTTCTGCCTCATGTTCTAGGGAGTAAGTTCTAGCAACATTCTTCACACGTATATCTAGAGCTGGAAAGATGACCTACAATTTAGAAAGTACACATGTAGTAATAATCATAAATGACACAAGACAGATGAAAAGGACATCAATGAAAAAGTGAACCAAGAGCTTTGCATTACAACCATGACAAAAAAGTGAGGGCATGCCTCTACAACCATACAACTAAACAGGTAATCCAATTGTAAAGCCTTAAACAATGTGAACAAATAATTGATTGAAGTGACTACAATTCTAAAATTTTGTAATTCCACGCCAAACTGCCAGGACAAAGTGTGGAAAAATTCAACTATAGATGTTTATGGAGAGAATAGTGGCAAAGAATTACATAACAGACTAAAATAAATTAAGACCAGAAACAGCGGGGCCAATATAGAATTCCAATACTTGGGTTTGGTATCCACCTACTTGAACTGGCCCTCAAAACGTTTAATATAATTGGTAGAAATATAATATTTACTGGAAGAGAAAAAAATTAAGAGTCCTGTGAACCCAGGTGAGAAGAGACAGGGTGAAGATATTGGGAGAAGAAAAAAGGGGTTAAATACAGAAATAGGTGGGACCCAATGGAGTCTACCATATATATAGCAACATCAGATAGCTCTAACAAGCATATACCGAGCAAAAACAATTAGGAAATCTACAATTAGGAAATCTACGTATGGCAGCACCACCATTGTTATAAGAAAATGATTATTTATTGTTATAAGAAATTATATAAAATGTTGAAAAGGCAACCTGTTTATTCACTTGTTCTAGCAATGTCATCATAAAGGGCAATAATGGACCAACAAACTTCGGTAGACATGTTCACAATTAGAAATGAGTGGCATTTGATAGTCCCAAGCCACATATTCAAGCAATTCCTGATAGTAACATACTTTTAAATCCAGTGGAATTTGAAGCACATAGCTCTATACCACTAACTACTCTTGAAGCCATCCAGTGAGTTAGAAGTGAGGAATTGCACATTTTTTATTCCAATACAACAAGCGAGTCAAATTGTCATGTGATTATTATGTGACTAAACGAGAGAAATATGACCCAAAATATTTTCTTACTTCCTTAAGTCTAGAATACAAAAGCAATTCCTCCTCACTAAAAAGCTCACTGAGCAAACTCATTACACTGACAACTTCTGTATAGCAAATCTTAATTAATATTAAACAAAGTCAAACCATTTTGACATTATTACAAAAGTGGCAAGGCAAAATTTTCTAATCCAAAAGATTGCATATTGAGACGGACAGGCAACAATTAGGTATTAATTACTGAAACCCTGTTTGAAAATCTTAACTTATGTTCCAAATAATATGGCAATGTAAGGGCCTAACAAACCGCAAATTTGAGCCATGTGGCATTTGGTCTCCACCTCACTAGACAGCCTTTAGAGGCAAGTACATACCAAGGCAAGACATTATACGGTTAGGTCACACAATAACTTGCAATTTGAAGCAACCAAATATAAACCCAAGTCTGTAATCAAAATATCACTAGGTCAATATATCAGGCTTCCACATAAAAACAAGCATGAAGTCTAATGTTTCTGCAAGACTGAACCAACAATGTCCTGTTGCCAAAGTAGTTTGCAATTTTTAAAAGTATTTCAAGTTATCATATAATAATGTATTTATCGTATTATTATCTAACATCCTTTCACTTTGTCAAGAGGAAGCTATACATCTCCAAATTTAATTCAACATGTCCACGAATACACATGAGCAACATTTGATACTTGCAACCCGTTTACAAGCAGCTCGCATCACAAGTAAACCAACTAAAAAATCAGAAGAAAAATTGAACTAGCAACATCATCAATCAAAGCCTTCAGTTCGAATAATAATCATATGAAAATTTTACAACTAAAAAAGAAGGAAAAGAATTGAAGAACATAGCCATAATACTCATCAAATCCGTACATTATCAGATAAAGTACGCACGGAGACAGCCAAAAATGAAAATCAAATCGAATAATGTTAGCATCAAAATTGAACAACCGTATGATACTAAAAACCAGCAAAAACAAATTAAATAAACACTGAGGAGAATTGTATAGTGAAAGAGTTCCAAATCTGAAATAATAATCAGACACACGCGCACTCACGCACGCGCACACACCTCGTCCTCCGCATTGCAGTGGTGCTTGTAAATAGCTCGGAGAAAGTGGTAGCGCTCCAACAAGGGTTTGATATCTCCAGCGCCGGTGGCGAAAGCCATGGCGTCACGGTGGAGCCCCTCGAGCTCCGAGCGGATGGCCTTGTGGAAGAACAAGAAGATTAGTATCGGGGGCTTGAGAGTCGGATTGTTCTTCACGCAGGCCTTCGACGGTGAGGGGTCGATGGCGTTCACTGGGCCCGCCATTACGGCCACGCCCCCACCTCCGTCTCGGTGCTGGAGACCCGGAAATGGCGTCGCCATTTCGATTTTACTTCGGATTTCGGAATCAGGGCTTCGAAAACCTAGCAGTTCTCTCCGATTTCGCTTGGTTTTTCGTCTCTTTTTCTCTCTATTGCAATGCTCTCTCTATCTCTCTCTCTCTCTTTTTCTCCCTCTTTTGTTCTTTGTTGTGTGCTCTTCAACGAGAACGGTGAGACGACAAAAAGGCGTGGGAGGTTTGAGGGTAGAGAAAGAGAGAACTTATCATTGTTGGCCCACGTGGCGGCAGTTGGCCACGCTGTACCACCTATAAAAAAAACACAAAGACGCACTTGTTTTAATCGGTTTTTTCTTTTTCTTTTTTCTTTTTTTATAGCTAAGCACTTCTTCAATGGTTGATTTCATGATTTATTCCCTTTATTATTCCGATGATCATTTGGCCCACTGATTCTAAGAGCATCTCCACTAATAGTGACTACTTTAACTATTTAAAATACACTTTTTTTAATTTTAATTACTAATTCTTCATTTAAACTCTAACAAATTATCTATTTAAACGTTTTATTTTTTAAAAATATTATTTTTCAATATATTTTTTATTGTGAAAGTTGAAGGAGAGAGAAGGTAAATTTTTTTTTTTTTAAATGCTTAAATGTGCGAGCAAATTGGATAAAACTACTCTATTTTAAAGTGTCTGTTTAAGAAGTAAAATGACTCATAATAGCTATATTGAGCCGTACAAAGGATTTGTTAGAAATGTTCTAATCAATCTTGAGTTTAACCTTATCTCGTAACTTTTTTTTTCCCTTCTGTTTTTAGAGCTGTGATTTGGTATGCATTTGATTATAACATATTTGTGTATGTGAAAAGAATAACTAAAAGTTATAAGCGTTTAAGGTTTGACTAAAAGTTGAATGGAGTCATGATGAATGAATTGAGTGTGAATTAATAAATATTTGTGACATATTTGATTATAACATACTTGTGAATGAATTAATAAATAAATTTATCAGTAAGATACAGAGTGTGAATTGAATCATATACTTAGAAAAAGCTTGATAAATCTTCAAGAAGGATCTAACTTTACATGTTTATTAGAATAAACATTCTTTGTTCCCCGTAAAAGATATTATTATTTGTTAATTGATTTTATTAAATTGACATATGTTTAAAATTATGTATATAATTTTTATATGCGTTTTTAATAAAACATTCAATTCTCATATATATATATATATTAAAATGTACTTTAAACACGTATAAATTTAATATACGTAATGAATTTTTTTAAAAAAATCTCTATCCAATGAACCTGAGTCGAACTTTTGACGTAATTCAGAACACATGACATGTGCCAACGACGACACGTGACGACACAGGGCGAGACGTGCTAGGTGTGATCGAAGGAACGTTGAAGCAGTCGCAAAAGCGTGACACGTGTGCATGGAACGTGAGCATCATCCTCCAACACGAACGTTTTGGGAGCTTCTAGATTGTCGCTTGTCCACGTAAGCGTACACCCAATTCGGAGAGATTCAGGGTGATGAGATGCACTTGCAGTCGGACAAAAATGAAAGCGACAACGTGAGGTGGGCCTTTTGGTCATTTCATTTGTTGTCGAGCACAAAAGTCATTGATTATTGGGATTAGGATTCTGATTCTTGATCCATATAAAATATAATTGAAGAACAAAGTGGGATTAAGACAAAATTGTCATAATTAAGTATGACATCAATTTGGTCAATCTTTCTCAATGGGTTGGTGGATTTACCATAATTCATTTTTTCAGTCTACATTTATCTTTGTCACTTTGAGACGCACACAATTGGCTTGGAAAATAAGTGGAAAAGTTAAAAATAAAAAATAAAAAAATAAAAATTACATAATGTGATTTATTTGATTTACAATTAGCTTTTTATAGTATCAAAATAAACTCATAAATGCTTAAGGTATGCCAATAGATTTCGAAGTGTGACACTTACTTAAATAGAACAAGTGTCACAATTTTATTGGTTCTAACATTTAACGTTATCGGAATCTATTAAATTAGTTGATGAAATTTGGTTATAAGAATTAAATTATTTTTTTGCATATCTCAGAAAGACTTTTGAGTTCATTTTGATACTATAGAAGTTAATTGCAAATCAAGTAAACCACAAATGATTGATTTTGCATTTGTTCAAAGTTAAAAATAAAAATAAAAAAAATAAAAAAAATAAAATAAAAAAAACTAAACTAAATTGATTTGCTAAAAATTACTTCACTCTATAGCAGACATCGACCCAAACTTTAAGTAAATATTTTTCAAATAATGAAAATAATTTTAAAATATCAACATAAAAAAATTACTGAAAGAGTTTTTTTTTTTTGTTTGGAAAATACTCTAAAAATAATAATACATTGGATTTGTCTCCAAAAGGTAGCTCAATCGGCTGGGACTACAGTTAATGAAGTGAAGGTCACTAATTCGAATCTTCCTTCCCTTTTATACGGACATGTAAAAAAAATAAATAAACAACACATTGGATTTTGTAAAAGAATTAATAATACTGACATATATACACCAGACAAAACATATAATTAAAGTGATTAAACAAACTCCAACGCCCCAATTTAGACCAAAAAAAAAAATTCCCACACCCTATTATCCTTTCATTTCTTAATTGATTTGTGTACGTGGTCATTATATAATATTGCTGACATTGTGCTTGAGGTACCATGATTCTGGGCTGAATTGCAGGAGATGATCAATCTCACAAAAATGGAACTCGTGGAAGGATAATGCTCTTGATTTATAATTATTTTTGTAATATTATTATATTTTCTTTTAATTTTAAAGATTCCCGAAGTCTTTTGAATTTATTTTCAATTATAGTATGAAAGAAGAAGAATAGAAATCAATCAGTGGCCTTTAAAGAGGAAAAAGGGTACGAAAAGAAAGGGGACATAAAGAGAGCACTAGATTAAGTTGACAAATTCTTTCATTTCAAAGCTGGAAGGGCCTGAAGGCTGAAACGGACGTGCACCCGTGGCAATCTTTGGGTGGCATGCGAGATGCCCGTGCCAGCACAATTATTGTGGTCACTCTCCTTCGGCCTTGGAGAAAAAGTAGAAAGAAAGATCACCCAGGGCTGCATTTACTGCCGACGCCTACGCCCGCATGGGACCATGCCTCATTGAATCGTGATCTTGACGGGTTGTTCCAATGGCTGGTCGCTTATTATCACCACATATGCTGCGTCGCTTAATTATCACCACATATGCTGCGTCGCTAATTATGGAATTCACGAGCGGAGAATGACGGGTAGAAACATTAAGAATAGCTGACACAGTCACGCTTCTCGTATGGTTTTTATTGGGTCGTCAGATACGTTGTCGTTCCACGCATGCAGCCACGTACCTTAGTGAAGTATACGTAAGTACAAAACGCCTGATACCTCGGCAAGGTTTTAATTTTGTTTTATTTTATTTATCAGTGTATGTGTTGTCACGTCGACACAGTTTTTAACTTCAGAAAATAATTTTTAATTTCATATATCCTATATTTTGGAATATAAGTCAAACCAAAAAGTTATTTTAAATGAGAAGATAAATATTTTTAGATTATAAGATCGTTTATATTTTTAATTTTAAAATTATTATTTATTATTTACAAATGTTGACAACATCCTTCCATAATTCCATTTAACACCACCTTACGTTGAGACTGGACACGTAGGGACGAGGGAAGGGTGTACGTAATAATTAAGTAACAAAATATTTCGTAGAACCGAAAATAATCGTAGATCCAAATATTTCGGAATAGGTCAACACTTCATGTTGAGCAAAACAAATCAAATACTCATCCAAATATAATCTGTAATTATTTCAATAATACACTTTGTTCACACAATTCGCCCGCCACTTATTCGGATCACACCGGAAAATCACACAAGACTCACCAAGGAATTCATGAAAAATTCTCTTCTATTTCTTATTTTTTTCTCCTTTTTTGGGTTACAGTTGTTCTCTCTCTCTCTCTCTCCCATTTACAAATTTTTCCTACATATACCTCTCTTTCTTGCGATATGCGCTAGGATAGCACCGAAGCACGACACGTGTTATATGGGGATCAAAGGTTGGGGGAACAAGTAAGGTCCGCCTAACTCCCGTACGGTCATGATGACCCTTTTGAGTACGGTGGGGTTTCGACTGGACACGAATGTGATGGAATTCGCTTGACATGACAGTTCCTTTATTTTGATTAGACATTTATTTTCTCTTTTATCGAGGCCAATTGAACCTCGCTTGACGACCCCGTCTTACAACGATGGTGTTGGACTTGGGTCTTAGGCGAGGACCTCAAGCCTCGCCCAAGCGGTGATCGCATGATATGTGAACCCGAACCTTGATGTGGGCCCCGAATGTCAATATTCCACTGTTCAAGGCGGGTATGAGCGTGTGTCGCAATGGACCGTCTAGCCTCGCGTATTTGGACTGCTGGGCCTATCTGCGTTGCGGACAGGACTTTCGGGCTGCGGGTTGCGAATGATTTGGGCTTTTTGTGGTTCGAGCTGTTTCTGGTTTGGCGATTCTTCTGGTGGGCCGGACCTTGGTCTAACACAATTTAATCATATTTATTTCAATTGATTTGTTCTCTTAAAACTGTCAATTAAACCCAACATTTATGAATTTTTCATGCAAAGTTAGGACAATGGGGGGTTTTCTAATAGAGGGATGCGGTGGTTTTTCTTGTGTTATGATGTTTTCTTATCCTAAGTGGATATTTAAAAAAAAAAAAAAAAAATCTTAACTCATTGGTCTCTTATATTTTTTTTAGAAAAAATATTTACGTGGGATAAAAAAAAACACGAGGAGAATATATACTATGAGAAACCATAGCATCGCAAATGAAAAAGTATGTTTGTGGAGTAACTACAACCATGTGAAAGGAATCTTACTATGGTTGTGCCATTTTGCTCTAAACATATTAATTAAAGTACAATAATTTTCAGGGATCAACTACAACCGATTCGTTACAATGAAAAAAACTCTTAACAAATCAGAAAAAAAAAATGATATATATATATATTTTTGTTAGGTACAAGTATTAGAAAAAAAAAACAAAAAAAAAAACACAAACACAAACACACAGAAAACTGTATTGCAGTATTGTGTGGTGGATGAGTCATCAGTCAATCATGATAACACATTTTCACATCATCATCTGTTATTTGCTCATCTCATAGTGGTTGAGAGACAAGGTGGCCGAAATGAAAAAGATGATGGTAAATCAATCGATCGACAAAGGTCCAATCACGGGGCCTTGTTGGAGTAATGTTTGTTCTTTTTTCTTTTTTTTGTTTGGTTTGGCTTGGTTGGGTAATGTTTGTCTTATTTATTTTTCTCCACAATGCATAAATTAGGCCGCTGTTTTGGGGTTTGTTTTGTTGAGACGCGTGATAGGTAGGAGTAAGCACTTAGAATTCAAAATAAAGCTTAATTATTTAATAATTAATTAGTATGTACATTGGAGTTCAAATTTATTGGTAAAAAAATAAAAATAATAATAATAATAATAATAAAATATGACCACACTACTGTCCATAGGCTATGATCTATGATTTATTTTTTGAAAAATAAAATAAGACAACTATAGTATTTTATAGGCTTCATTTATGTGGTGACGGGTTCATATATGGATAAGTTACTTATAGAAATATTACTATCCTTTTTCTTTTTTTTTTGACACAGATTCGCATAATTAGGGATCTTTGTTTTTATCCGTACTCCCTCCTATTTGGATAGAGATATATGAAAAGAGCTTTCTTGCTCGAGCAAGAGACCTACTTGAGAGAGAGGCCCTTTGCACAGGTAGGGAAGCTCCTCTCTCACTCCCCTATTATTATTCAGTGCTCCATATATTTTTTGAACAAATAATAATAAGAGACCCGAATTCCTTGTTTTTATATCATTGCTATTGGTTTTGTGGAACCAATGGACCAAAAACACACCCACGATTAGAAACCCAAACAAACAAACAAACAAAGATTGATAAGCATGAGAGTTCTCCCAAGAGATCCTTCAATGGGAGAGGTTCGAGTTGTTTTACTTGCTATCAACATATGTCGCGGTAGAAGTCCTTAACAATGTTATTTTAGTCAGAGTCACATGCAAGTGGTTGTGTTCGCCTTCTTCAACTAGGACTTATCTTTCGAGTGTCAATTAGAGACTTTCATCTCTGAAGTTCACTTACTTTTAAACTTATCCAAATTTGACCTACCTCTAAAGTTTAATTACCACAATGTAAATTGAATTTGCACGTAACCTAATTAGATAGTCCACCTCCACTAACATTAATGGATTCTCATTTCCTCTATGTCCCATCATTGCTCTCCTCACAAGTGAGATCAATCCACTTTAGATAGCCTTGCCCGTTATCCTTGTTTTTTTGTCGTGTTTATCATTTGCCCATAAAAAAACTAATAAGAAAGAGAAAAAAAAAAAATCAGATATGCTCCAATAGGAGGCCACGTTTCTTCAAGTGGGTGTGTGCGTAAGACCAAATTGAATAAACTGGCCGGTGGAGTGTGTAAAGCTTATGGCAGCCAGACATTTCGGAATTATAATAAATATGATACCAATAATGGATGATCCACCAGAGTTGCCACTAACTCTGCCCAAATTAGGTCCTCTAATTTTGTATTAATCATCCTTTGGGGCTAGCTAACCACCGTTTTCTAACCTTAGTCCTTTTTGGCCTATGAATAAGTTATCTGGGTCTCCAAATTGATAAGTTACTGAGCCTATATTGTGTGCAGATTGAAGATCTAACCTGGGACTGCCTTTATTTTAAGACATGGATTAAGAAAAAACAAAATCTGTAGAAAAATCCAAGCAACTTATGAAAACAATCCACTGGCATCCACATGTAGCTTTGGTGATGATTAGTGGCAGTTGCTTCTAATCATATGTTATATATAATATATATGAGCATCCAAATTCCTTTTTGCTGCTCCCCTGATCTCCCCAGAAAAGCCTGCTCCAGTAGCGTTCAATTATAAAGATACGGTCAACTGCGCGCAGCACCATTAAGAGGAGCACGATTCACCATCAACATTGATTATTTACATTAATACCCTATAAAATACGACAAGACATAAAAAAAGAAGACAAAAATGCTGGACTGATCAGTCATGTTTCCATTTTTCTTTTCCATCATACTCATCTGGCAGAATACTTAACGCATTAGCTATAATACTGCACGAGTCATTGTTTACGGTCAGGATTACAGAGCATCTAGCCCATTTGCTCCTAGATTGAGCTTTATAAAGTCGTTGCGTGTTAGAACAAGCAAAGAATAGAGCTGCGCGAAAGCCATGGATTGTGCTAACGAACAGGCAAGGAATTGAGCTAGTGCGAACGCGCACCTTTTTTTTGTTTGTTTTTGCAGCCGTTTTCTACACACAAAGAAATAGCACAGAGCCTTGGCCCGACCTATAGGTCCACCAACGTAAAGCGGGGAGTTGAGCCTGAACTAGCGCACCGAAATCACTTTCGTTGAGAGGATGAATTATATTTAACCTTTGGCTTGCATGCTCCTTTATTTTTTATTTTTCACTTGAAATGTCGATGTCATATTTCATAGCCTATAATAGATTTCACGGATCCAATGATGTATATTGTCACATGGTAAATATATTATTAACGTAATACTATAAGTTCTTCTTGTGTTACTTCAAGAATGATGTAGCTCTTACAATTACCATTGGGCTTGTGATTAATCATTATTTAATTTTGATCAAATAGTAATTATAAAAATCACATCATTCTTAGAGGGACACAAAATAAACTTTTAGAATTACGCTATATTACTATGCCTTTTAAAAATGTTTAGAATGATGTGACACCAGGTAGAAGGGTACGTGGAAATGTGGAATGCTTACTATTCATTACTCTTTCCAGCATATTACCATTGTTGCTTGTTTTGTGGCCGGGCAAAAGGAAAATTGTGACATAAACGACGCGTGCCCAGTCCGGTATGGGCGTGCAACTTTAGAGCACTGAAAGGGCAGTGACTTTGGGCAATGGAGGCCTAATGGGGGGGTACCCCGAATTGGTTTAAGCAACTTTTTATGGATACATGTATGTGGCATGCATCAACTGTCACTTTTCCTCTAGCACGTTTTCCTTGCTACATTTTCATTGATTCAGAAAAAAAGTTTCTACTGGATAGGCATGACCAATGTTTCCTACTCGATAATGTTTCTTTAAATTCAATTTATATGCGAAAGACACCCATGGTGAAGCCCAACCTTTGTTTTGCCTGTGAGGATAATGGGCCTGTTCTAGAAGATAGAAAATTACATTTTGAGTTTCATAAGAGTCCAATTACTGTTTTAGACAGGCCACTGAGTATAATGGGCCTGCCTACTCTTTTTTTTTTTTCGAAAAAAATGTGAATAACCTCAATTTTTATTAAATTGTCTAAGGTTTAAATTTTACCAACTTACTTTCTAATAAAGTTAGAATTGTTATAAAATAGATTATTTTGTCTACATAGTCTCACCAAATTTTACGAGCCAAAACCGCATTTCTCTACTTTAGTTATCAGTTTTTTTAAAGCATCCTCACCATTTTAAATATTCACTTTCACTATTCTACTTAAATATTATTTTTTAAATATATCTTTATTCTTTCTCTAAACATCTATAATTTTGAATACTTGACTTATTTTAACATTCATATTTAAAAAAAATTGTATTTTCCTAATTGTCGTATTTTTAAAAATTTGTTTTATCTTAACAGCCATATTTTTAAATATTTGTCTTATCTTAACGATTATATTTTTGAAAATTTGTCTATTATTCATATTTTAAAAAATTGTATTTTCCTAATGGTCCTATTTTTTAAAATTGGTTTTATCTTGACAGCCATATTTTTGAATATTTGTCTTATCGTAACGATTATATTTTAAAAAATTTGTCTGTTATTAACAATCATATTTTTAAAATTTTGTATTTTCCTAACTATCAAGTTTTTAAATATTTTTTTTCTTCTAACAGTCATATTTTTGAAAAAAGTGGCATATGCTCAATATAAATAAGATAATTTCCTCTTCAATTATCATTCACCTCAATAAAAGGGAAGTGGGAAAAATAATTATTTATTATTTTGGTAAGTAAACAGTGCTCAGCATCTCCACATTTTAGCTACTCAAAATTTACCTTTTTTGTATTTTAGTTTCTAGTTTTTTAATACAAACTCCAACAAATTATTTATTCAACTCTCTACTTTCTTTAAATATTATTTTTTTAACACTATTTTTATTGCGAATAAAAAGTAATCCTTGACACTAAAAATTAAACAATAAAAAGTAGTCATTGAGAAATAATAAAATAATCATCTAGTGTGCTCCAGTGAATAGCACAACTGTAGCAAATGTCCCCTTTAACTACTATGAAGCTAAGAGTAATTCTGGAGACTATCTTTTTATCTTTTTTAAAGTTGATGTGGCTTTCAAAATCATCATTGAATCAAACTTCAAGGATGATTCATCTAAAATTTAATAGTGATTTTGAAAGCCACATCAGCTTTAAGAAGATAAAAAGATGATTCCTAACATGACTCTTTACAAAAAAAATGATAAGAAATGTTTGGTGAGTGAACACTAAACAGTACTCACGAGCATCTCTAGCAGATTAATTAAAGGGCTCATAATAGTTACATTTAGTTATTTTGAGCTATTTTTTGTCTCGGGCAATTAGCTCCATGAAATGCTAGGGATCATATTTTTATTCTCCTAAAGCTGATATAACTTTTAAAATCACCATTAAATTTTAGATAAATTATACTTAAATTTTAATCTAATGATGATTTTAAAAGCCACGTCAACTTTAAATACTGCTTAGTGGTCCCCGAATTGCTCTATTTTTAATTGCTGACGACACTTTTTTCTGAACTGAGATAAGTGGTTGTAGTTAAATGACGTAATAAATTATTCCCAAAGTAGTTGGGCATGTAGCAGGTGAGATTACACGAGCCAAAGTAGTAAACCCCAGCTCCCGGTTCCCGCTCCTTCATCTTCTTCTTCCAACCTCTTCAAGCCTCTCTCCAATGGCAGCAATCCACAATCTCGCGGTGATCCTCAAGAACCCGCAAAACGACGCCGAGTTCCTCCTCGTGAAACAGACGCGACCGCCGAGATTCGGCGACGATGAGTACGATTCCTACGTGGATTCCGATCTCTGGGACCTGCCCTCGACGCAGCTGAACCTTCTGGAGGCAGAGTCTGAGTCCCAGATTGTTGTGGAAGGCGCAGAACGGTGTTCTGAGAAGATCAATTTGGGGAAATTCGATATCAGTTGTGCTCTCCAGCGGGTATCTTTTGTATTTGCGATGCGTTTTGGATATGGGTTGCATTGCATTCTATGGTATTGCTGAAATGGGGTTTGAAAGTTGATGGTTTTGTAGGTTTTGGATCAAGTTGGGCTTGTGGGCACTGGTGGGGGAGAGTGGAAGTTCTGGAAGTATGTGGAGGAAGTTGAGTTTGGACCGGGTTTGCCGGTTCATACTGTGTTCATTACGGGACAATTGGTGGCTGGGGATCAAAATCTACAAGGTTTTCTTATGTCTGTTTTGATAAATTTATTGAATTGGTAATCTTTTTTGTTACTTTTATAGGGTTGCTATGCTGAATATTAATATCTTTCTTGGGTCTTGCTTTTAAACACATTGAAAACCCATTGTTTTAAATTAGTGCTTGTGCACTTGAGCTCTTAGTGCTTCTTACGTGTGCTTTGATAAATTTGTTGAATTGGTAAGATGTGGTATGTTTATAAATTTGTAGACTTCAAATGAGAAAAGGGTATTGCTTTCCTGACAAAAATCGTATTGTTTACCTAGAGAGGAGTTAAGTTAGTTTATATTTTAGTGGTCACGGCCTCAGCATTTCTGATAAATTATTTCCCTTCTTCCTTGGTGTGGATGTTTGGATCTCATTTAAGCATTTTGCAACTTGTATTGCTCATACTATACCTTGTATAGGATATGGAACTGATATTGAATATACATAACCAGAGCAGTGCAAGTGGATGTCAGTCCAAACATGTCTAAGCTGGCTTCTGGAAGTGAAACCAGGTAGTGATCGTGTGGGACCTCTAGCAGTTGTTGGTCTTATAAATGACTCAATGCAACCGGCAGATCAAAAACTCCCACCCATCTTACCACATCAGGTTTGCCTTCTTTTCGATTTAGTTTCATTCCTAGATGGAGCAAGCATATGGCATTTAGCAGCAGCAAAAGACGTGCTGTCACATAAGTAGGTATTATTAAGTTCAGGGATGATCTGGAAGCAGTGATAAGACCTTGTCTTTTGAGGGTCATTAGAATGATTTTGAATTGCCTATAAAGTTGTTTTTTTCCCTAATTTTTTTAAGCAGAGAATGTAAAAATGAAAATTCAGTGCTTAGACATGTGCTTCTGTTTTTGCCTAATCTAATCCTGCCTTTAAACTCTGATGGTAATTGTGAAGAAACAGATTCTGAATCAGATGCACACCATGTTAAAATACTGATTCTGTAATCATTTTTTAACATTTAGACTGCCATTCAAGGGGATTTTTCTGTATAGTTGCTTCAATGCATCATTCCAATTTAGCTTTTTTGTACTCATCCTCTTTTTCAGGAGTACCCTCCTGGTGTTAAAATTGTACCTATGGGAAGTAGGACAGCAAAGCCTTTTGGTACAACAAACTTGGTTGTATTTGCACCTGAAAATGTTTCAAATGAAAGTGAGAAAAATAGTTTTGTTGCTTATGGGGATGCATTGATAGTGGATCCAGGATGTCGGTCTGAATTCCATGAAGAGGTATGATTTATCATTTTGTTATGCTGAGACAGTGCTCTGCCTTGTGACAGATGCTTTTGAGCATTTTAATGTTCTTGACATTCACATTCTCAAATATTATCTGCTAGTTCAGTGAACTTTAATGTTTGAAATGGCAACTCCACTTCCGGTTTAAACATGGTTAGTGATTGGTTACAACTTTGTTTTAAAGATCACTGCTCAGAATAAAACTGGGCCTGTTCAATACTTGTGAAGCACCTGCTTGTACACATTTATACAGTAAAACTAAGAAGGAGAGGAACATACTTTTCTTACTTTTAAACTTATAAAAAGTAAAAAAGTAAACTCGAGGCTAGTACCTATCGTTTTCCATTTAATAGGAAACCAAGAATGCTGTTTTCTTTCTCATTTTGCTTTGGGAGAGATCCACCATTTTCCCTGTCCTTGGAGGCTATCTTTGCTCTCTTTCTTGAGTGATGGTGCTCTTTTTTGAATTTCGAGCTCTGAAGAATAGGAGTGGCTGTTTGGTAAGTGGTCCCACCTTTGAGCCAAAATCGCAGCTCTCTGTCTGGCACACTTTTGATGTGTCCCCTTGAAAATGGAAATACAGAGCATCAAAGAAAAGGAGTGGCTTTTTGATAAGTTGTCCCACCTCTGGGCCAAAATTGCAGCTCTCTGTCTGGCACATTTTTTATGTATGGAAATGCCTAAGAAAATGATGGGTCTCTGATAAATTCTGCCTATATTTGATCCAATACAGCTCTTCTTGTTGGGCTGCCAATAAGCTTGTTCCTTTCTAGAGCTCCATCCTATAGAGCATTCTTTTTAATATGAATATGATCCATTTGTTTGATGGGATCATTAGCCCATTCTGATAATTAGAATATCCTTTCCTCGTCTCTATGGAGAGAATACATTTCCTCTTTCAACCGGTAGACATTTTGTGTATGGAAATCAGTGATGTTACAGCACAACTCTGTTTGATGTTGCCTAAGGCTCTTTTTTTGTGGATTTGAGGCCATTGAGGTGGTTTTGGGCTCACTTCCGCTGGATGCCATCTGGTTTCATGCTCAACCTTTTGGGATTCTTGGGACCTCCAATGGCAAGACCGCGTTACCCATCAACAGAATCTTTTTGTCCTATTCCAGAGGTCATGTGGCTTTCCCTGGAGTTGTTTAACGATCCTTCTGCATAGTTTGATTGGCTTGTAATCATAAACTTGGGCTTTGGGACTCTCCTGTGAAGGATCCTATGTAAGCATCTCAACTATCAAGGCTGTGAGCTATAAGAGATCAGGAATCAACTCCTTTGTCTCAACTATCTCCTGTGAATGCTTGTCTTTTCATTTTTAGTTTTATACAACATAATCAAGGATCTAACTTAACAAAAATGCTGGTTCTCTGGTTATTTACTCAAACCTTTTAATATGGATAATCATTTTATTGCATGCAGTATTGATGATGTATGGAATTGATTAATTCACATTTATTGCCTTTAATTTATATTCATCAGTCCAGCATTCTTAGAAATACATATATAAAAAAAAATTCAGTAGTCTTGGAGATGTGTTTTGTACTTGCCTATGGAATGATATACATTCACCCCTAGTACATATAGTGCTTAAATTAGAGTTATTTTGATTTTTCTATGAGTTTTTGTCGAACTTGATAAAATTGTCATTTAAATGCTCAGCTCCAAAAAATAGTTGCTGCTTTGCCACGAAAGTTGGTTGTATTTGTTACCCATCACCATCGGGATCATGTAGATGGTAAGTTTTTATAACAAGTAACTTACCTGATTGTAAAAGTCAAGTTTGTTGTTTAATTCTTGTAGTTGTCTGAATTGGATGTTTTTGTATGTCATTACAATAGTAGATCACACATAAATAAGAAGATAGATCAGGCACATATAAAAGCCGTGAGTAGTTCAGTATGTATAGTGTTGAAATCGGGAAACGACGAGCAGAATTTGTTTCATAATAGCTAACATATAAAATGCTAGAAATATGATAAAGAATAAAACTTACAATTGGTAAATCACTAGTTATTCCAAAAGTTTACTCTAATGAAAATAGTTAATTAATATTTTAACAGTTTTCCTCACGTGTGGGCTCAAGCCCCCGAGGTGAATTTCGCAGACAAGGTTTGAACTTAGGACTTTTGCTTTGGTATCATATTAACTTACCAGTTATCCAAAAAGTTTAAGCTAATATGAACTAGTAAATTTAATTATTTAATTAATATTCTAACAATAATTCCAATCTTGCTAATCTATGAAGGTGTGGATCAGAAGTAGTTAATATTTATTTTGTTAGGGGTAGGGGTTGGTCCAATGGGTTGGCAGGTGAAGATACACTTAATAATTGGGCATAGGAAAACGAGAAAATGGGTTATGAGTTGTATTTATCGATCAAAAGAAATGAAAGAAATAATCTTTCCCTTGATCACTTACCCTATCCAAAAGACAAAAATGATCACTTATAGTCACTTCCATTCCATAAACATTCTTCTTTCCCTCTGGTGCTCTCTCATTGAGACTATTGCTCACAACCAATTTACAATTTTATTGATCTTTTTTCTTTTTTCTTGTTAGGTGTTTCTCTTATATAATTCCTATGTATTTGGGTTGTGCCCTTTGGCTTTTCAATATAATTCGATTACTTATAAATAAAATTTCTCACAACCAATTTACTTTAGCTGGGCACCTGCATTCTGAAGTTCTGATTAATGTACTTTATTTCAACTAGGTGTATAGTGGCTGTTAATTCTCTGTTTTATGGCTTGTTTCAGGTCTTTCAATTGTCCAAAAGTCCAATCCTGATGCTACTTTATTAGCACATGAAAATACAATGCGGCGCATTGGAAAAGGTTATGACTGTTGAGCTCATGGTTGAGATGAGATTACTGATTGATCAAGATATAATGTTAATTCTTGATGCAGGGGGGTGTGGGGGTGGGGCCTGGACTAATAAAATAATATTGTAAACAAGCCATGAATCTCTATGCTCAATTATGTAAACAAGAAAATCTTCTTAGGATATTACACAAAAGTCAAAATGAGAAGTTTAACTATGAAATGAGAAGCTTAACTATGAAAGAAAGGTTCCTGTAAAATTTTGGCTTGTTAGTAATGCAAGTAGCAAGAAGCTTATGAAAAAGCAAGCTAAAAAACCAACAGTATATATTATTGTATAGTCTATATTCGATATGGGCGTGATTGGGATCTTGCTAGGCTACGTTACTAGTTATTAAGTCTTACTTAAGTGTTTCTTCATGATAGTATGTTGCTGATTTTGTTTTATTTGCGATTTCTTAAGTTTTTGATGTTGAGGGTATTTCATAAATTTGAGAATTTCTGGACATGAGCTGTATTGTGGCCCATGGGTCTTATTTTGGGTTGTGTGATTTGTTCCTTTAATGTGGTAATTACTGGTTTACGACTTTGTTCATCTACTACTATGAACTCTATCCCCTATTAGAATTTAGATTTATTAGATGTCTATAGATATTGATGAAACTAGTTTAATTCAAGAAAGAATAAGTTTTGGAGCATATTTTCTGAAGCTACAGAGCTTTCTTTTGAGGGTCGAGTGATGTGAGTTTAAACTTGGGCGTGTAGCAAAGGAATCTTGATAGAGTGCCTACCAATTTATCTTCTTTTTATTATTATTATTTTTATTTAAAAATTTATTTAATTTTTTTTTTTTATCAGTCTTAAACCCTTGACCCCAAATGTTGGTTTACAGTGGAGACTCTTGACCCCGAATGTTGGTTTACAGTGGAGACTCTTGTGTCATACAATGAATGTGTAGTTCACTTTTGTGGATGGTCAGTACGAAAAAAGAATGCTTATTTTGGGGGACAAACCTCTTTATCATTCTTTGGATTATATATTACATAAAGCTCCTCCAATGGAAGAGGAAGGCATCCAGATTGGCATGGACAATGAATTAAACATATTCATCAATGGCCACATTGCTCCTGAAAAACAGAATTTAGGAAAGTGGTTCAGGTAGCTCAGCTGGTTGGAGTATCTTTAGCCTTTAGGGAGCCGAAGATTGACATATGAAAACCAAGTAAATGATTCTTAAGTTGAGAACCTAGTGCTTGTAAGCCTGTTTCCTAGCTCTTGATATCCTTGGACCTTGGTGTTACTATTGCCTCTTACAAAACACTTGACTTAATTAGTAGTGTGATGGTTTGGTTTTATGATTATATATTAAGTAGTATAAAAATGCTATATTTTAACCAACTTAGCCTCCTGTTGAGTTTGGATTACTACCTCAACATATTTATATGGCTTAGAACAATTGCATCTTTGAATGCCAACACAATATTGATGTTTCTATTAATTTTTAGAAATGTAGATACAATTTGGTATCTTATTACGTTTAGTATAAAATAAATGCTGCAGTCTGTGTTTCCTTCTTGTTAAGGCCCTTGTGTAAGCTTAATTTATTTTTCCCTAATTATAGAAGAAACACCCTAATTCCCTCTAATCCCCACTCAAGGGTTTAAAGCCCAGACCCCCACCCAGAAGAAGTGCCACTTGGCTACAAAGGCTGGCAAATTTTTACTTCATGAAGTCTTGGTTGCCTAGAACTTTTAACTCATTCAACCATTATAATTTAAGATTGATTTCATCAATTATATGAAACGTTAATATGTGTTAGATGATGACAGGTGATTGGTCTCTTGGCTATACCTCAGTTTCTGGGGCAGAAGATATTTGCATTGGTGGTCAGCGACTAAGTGTCATTTTTGCACCGGTATTTCTCATTTACACAATTTTTTGTTTCAACAACTACAAATGAAAATTCTCTTTTTGTTGGAAGTTTAAGTATCATTGGGGGTAAGCCAGTACAAACTCACTTGTTCTGTTGTTCATACTCCAGATGTTCTCAGGCTAGTTAGCCTTCCATCTCTATTGATGAAGTTGATTAATTTTTTAATATTTCCCTGCATGAAAAGTTTTTAATTTTCTGCGGGGATCCTGTGATACGCTTTTCTCAAATAAACCTAATTGAACTCCTTTTAGTATGAGAAGTCTTGATGTACTTTGGTGCACAACTTCTCAAGTTAAAATGTAGAAGAAATAGGGAGGCACAATTAAGTCCATTTGGGTGGTTGTACTTATCAAAAAAAAAGTCCATTTGGGTGGTTGTAGAACAGACATCCATATCTTACATTAAGTCTTCCATATTATAATGCACCTTTCAAGTTATTGGTCATAGGTCCTGTAAGTTTGAGATTGTGACTTTAAACATGAAAGACCTTGAGGTTCCCAATAAACATTATCATCCTTGTTTGGTTGCATTGTTCAAAAACTGTTTTTGCTTTTTAAACATTGAAAACACTTTTTAGACAGTTATCCAAACAAGTTTTCAGGTGTGGTCCCCACAGAAAACGCTTCAGTTTTTGTTTTTGAAAATATTTTTCAAAACACAAAACACTGATTAAGAAAAAAAGAAAAATTAGACAACTTTCCTCACCTTGATACCATCACCTATATTGTATTATTATACAAGAATAATGAGATGAAGGGCAAAAATTTAAGGAACAGTTGCCTATTAGGTTTGTTTAGTTATATAGTGTGAAAAACTGGCGATCCAATGTCATAGAAGGAGGCTATTATCATATACGACCTGCACTTATATTGTATCTGAATATAAAATGTTCTTCTTAATACAGGGACATACAGATGGCCACATGGCACTGCTTCATGAGAGTACTCAGTCATTGATTGTTGGTGACCATTGTGTTGGGTAAGATTCTGTAGATAACTACCCTCTGCCTCTCATTCTCTAATCTGGCGAGGGTGATAGGTGCTTCACAGTATAGTATTATTGGCATCTTTACATGTAATTTGATTGGCAATTTTTTGTTAATATATTTAGGTTCTATTATCATTCAGATTTCTTAACTATATTTAAGAAGAATGCCCAGACTGAGGTGTGTATTTACCAACATGTTTACCCCTTCAATTCCTAGATTTTATATGAAGGTAAATTAATTAATTGGCATTTTTCAATATTGCATTCTGACCTCCTATTTAGATGAGGAAATTAAATGTGCCTTGTAATGTAGATTTCCTTCAAATTCCTGTTGGCATATACCTGATGAAGTGATCTTGCCATTAATTTACAATTTTGTTTGATTTAGTGCAAGGTGAATATTATACAAGGTTTTATCACATCCAAATGCATGCAATGTAAATTCTATAATACATATATACTAAGGATCCAACCATTACCATAATACAAGTGCGTGTTTAAGATGATGAGAAAAACTTCTTGCATGTTTTTGTGTGGGTGGGTGGGTAGCGTGAAGAAAGAATAGATGCTTGAGTAGTTAGTGTTATATCCCAATGCACTGTTTCAAATAAGTCAAGTTGAACTCCATTTCAATTCAGTGAGCCTCAACACACTATGATGTTCACTAGGAAATGGTTGATAGGAGCCTCAACAGTCTCTCTCTCTCTCTCTCTCTCTCTCTATATATATATATATATATTGCAGATTTTGTTTTGGATTGTGAATGGGGCACTTGATTTTGTTCTTGGTCTATTTTTTTTTTTTTTCCAACCAAAAACTCTGCTAATTTAATTTGTGCTCTGTTTCAGTCAAGGAAGTGCTCTTTTGGACGTTACTTCTGGTGGAAATATGGCTGTAAGTTCACGTGAAAGCCCTAGTTGCAGAGATCCATAATTGTCCTTGTCCATAAAGCTTTCACGTTATGTATCTAAAATCTCAAAAATATTCTTGTATGCAGCAATACTTCCGTACAACATACAAATTTATGGAGCTTTCCCCACATGCTTTGATTCCCATGCATGGGAGAGTTAACCTGTGGCCAAAACACATGCTTTGTGGATATCTCAAGTATGAACATAAACCATTTTCTTTATTTCTCCGTTTCCTACGTTAGGCTAAATTGTCTACAAAATTTTACCTATCATGGGATCTTAAAAAATGAGTCCTTCCAGGTACTTCCCCCCTCCTTTCTTTGCATTACCCTTTCATCATGGATTTTTTTTCCTTGTCTTTTTGTTTTGTTGGGGAGGTTTAAAATCACCTTTGCTGTTTTTAGAAAAGAAATTTTCCTCTGACGTGGGTTGTTTGTTAATTAAAAGTTTATGCTCATATGAAAAGATTCTTTCAATATTCACTTTTTTATCACGAATTTTATCAATGGGGCCAAGAGCTTGTCTTTCTGTCAGTTTGGTCTTCTTGGATCTCAGAACTACACTAAATGTAGCAACGATATCTACCAAATCTTGACATAGGATCATTGCAATATTCAGGAACCGCAGAAGTAGAGAAGCTTCTGTCTTGAAGGCAATAGAAAATGGAGCAGAAACATTGTTTGACATAGTTGCATATGTATACTCTGAGGTTGATCGCAGATTATGGATTCCTGCTGCATCCAATGTGAGACTTCATGTGGATCACCTGGCCCAGGATGATAGGTTACCAAAGGTAAATTTTTTCCTGTTTCAACATCAGCATTTTCCATGGTTATACATCTTCTTCACATATTAGCTTGCATATGCATTTGGTTGAGTAGTTCTCACATTTTACACATCAGAGGGATAACGTACATTTGCTTTGGTTCATTCTTGTTAAATTTTTTTAAGCATAAGAACAAATACAATTGTTACAATAGGATATAACTGTATGTTAGATCTGTTTAAAGTAACTTCTTTATTATGATTCTTCTTATTCTGTTTTTTTTTTTTTTTTTTTTTTTTTTTCTGAAGCCAACTTTCAATGTAATTAGTCAACTGTTGCCATGGAATGTCCTGCCTCTAAGTGTTCAAGTTTTCACTTGATAGGATGATAGAATCAAGTTTTCCCTCACATTTTAAAGACCTCAACAAATAAGGGTGTGCTGGAAGCCAATGAGCTCTACCCCCAGTAACACTTCCCCTTGTAAGAACAATATGAATGTGGGGGTGCGTTCAAAACTTACTAGGTGCGTGCTTGCACCAATAAAAAAGAAAAAAATCTTAGGGAATGAAGCATGTATGATTTCCTCACTTGTGTTCTCTTTCCTTCATCTTTGGGCAAGCTGGGCATAGCATGGACTTCAGTGATTGAAACCTTATTCACTGCCATGCATACTTGCATTGGCTTCATCTTTGATTTTTCTCTATAGTTTGTTATTTTTCTTCTTTTTGATCCATATATTATTTTGAAATAATATATGTCCTATAGTGGAATAATTTGAAGGGTATTTGGATACCTCACTATCCATGTTTGAAATGATTACAAATTTTTCTGCCAGCTTACGTATTTTAGTCACATTCCTTATTTGAATGAATTTCCAAAATTCACCCGAGTGTGTGCAGGGCTTCTCTTTAGAAACTTTCAATCGCAGTTTGACTGTATTTGCCGACACGGTGGGTAAATTGTAACCCAAGTGAGGAAGGCTTCTTCTTGTTCCCTGCACATCAACTGTCTTTATTAGGTTTGGACCCACTTACCTTGCAATTTCCCTGGATTTAAAAGCTCTATTCTATATATAATTTTATTGAACCACTGAACTATCCCTTGTCAAAATGGAAGGGAAAATAATCATCCAACCACATAGACCCCATGAAATAAAACTTTAATGCTATTATAATGTAACATTGTAGATGCGGGTATACTTCATTATCTGGGAACAAATAGTTGTTGGTGATAGTGCTTCTTCATTTCTAGTAGTGTTGATAAGAGCCTGCTGCATTGCTCTGTGTAGGCATTTTCGATTCAGAAATTCCGAAAAACTTGTCGGCTGCGTTTCTTTTCCCGGTGGATTTGGGCATACATTAGTTGTGGTCTGCAGTTAAATTATCAGAAGGTAAGGACATCTACAACATTTATTGTTGGTACAGTGGCTAGCATTGCCGTGTTGTACTTGGTTAATAGGTTGAGTTCCAAATGAGACCCATTAGGGCGTACATTCTGGAAACCCATGACAATCCATGTGTATAAGATATATATATCAGTGATCGGACCTTTTACTTTCATTCTGTATTGGAAGGAGAAATTTCCAGAAGTTGGTGGAACAGGGTGTAAATGGTTTATATGATGCTATTAAAGGTCATTAGTAACTACAATGTTAGACGGGAGCATATAAGAAGAGAGAGTTTGTAGATGATGTGCAAAAGAATGTGAAGTTTTTAATGTAATTGGATTTAATGGTCTCATAATGGAGCAGCTTTTTTTTTTTTTTGATGAATCAATTAAGGAACTGTTGGTTATTGACAATAAGACGAGATTATAGTGAAAAGTAGAGAAGAGAGAGACCCAAAGAAACTGCTATGTTTTTCCTTTAACTCTATATTATATTCACAGCGGGTTCCAAGCTTGATATGGAACATGATATTTGTGATATCTCCCCCATACTCTCGTGAATCCTAATGCCTATCATCCATCCATAACGTTATTCACACAACTCCTGGCACTTCCCATGTGCTCTTGCTTCACCTTGCTCGAATCAAACGGTTCTAGACCCTGCCAACTCTCTTTGGTTTCATAGCTTAAAATCAAGTCTCCAGGACTTCATTTGCATAAATGAAGATAAAGATCTGCGAGCTTTGCTTGATTACAGTGTAAGCTAGAAAGAGATAAAAGAGATGAAGCAGTGTAAGGTGACTGTGTTTGTAAAAGAACTCTCCATCCGTATTAGAAGAGTCAAAGGAAGAAATTTGCATGTCACAACCACCATTTTCTTCGGTTTGTCAGTAGCATTTTTCGTAATGGTACTAGGATGTTTCATCAACAATCGTGCTAGAAAATTCCTATCCTCTAATAATGAGTTTTACTTTCCGCAACTCGCAACATTTTATACAATGTCACCTTCACCTTCATGTTCTTCTTCATCTGCTCATTCCTTGAGAGATTGGATAGCTCCCATGGAGCTATCACATTCGATGAGCGACGAGGAGCTAGCGTGGAGAGCATCAATGGTGCCACATATGGTAAATTACCCCTACAATCGGACGCCAAAGGTGGCATTCATGTTCTTAACCAGGGGGAGATTGCCGTTAGCACTGCTCTGGGAAAAGTTCTTCAAGGGACATGCTGGGTTCTACTCAATATACATCCATACTTCCTTAGAACTCAATAACGAACCACCAGAATCCTCAGTGTTTTACAAGCGGAGAATACCAAGCAAGGTTAGAAATTTATAGTGTTCTCTCCCATTCCAAAATATGCTTTGCTACAAAAAATTTCCTTCCCATACTTTGACCAATTGGTTAAGTTTTATTGGATTGGAATTATTTGCAATTGGCTGTTTGAATTGCAAGCAATTTAGGCAGTCTCACAAAAGAAAATTATGCGCTCCAGGCTGTCTAGGACAGGTGGGCTCTGTAGCCTCTATCTCTGTGAGGTTGCCCAAATTACGTGCAATTCAAGCAGTCTAATTGTAGAGATCTTTATCCATTTTCTCCACGCTAATAATTGTATTTTGCAGCCAGCAGAATGGGGACGAGCCACCATGATGGATGCGGAGAGGCGCCTATTAGCCAATGCCCTACTTGATTTCTCGAATGAGAGATTTGTGTTACTTTCTGAAACATGTATTCCTCTATTCAACTTCACAACAATTTACAACTATCTCATCAACTCCAACCAAAGTTTTGTAGGCTCATTCGACGACCCACGGAAAATGGGTCGTGGTCGTTACAATAAACGAATGTGGCCAACCATATCATTGTCCGATTGGCGTAAAGGCAACCAGTGGTTCGAAGTTCGCCGGAGGTTGGCGGTAGAGATAGTATCAGATGTGAAATACTACCACATTTTTGTGAACCATTGCAAGCCTCCATGTTACATGGATGAGCACTACTTGGCAACCCTTGTGACAAAAACTCACCCGGACATGAACTCAAACAGGAGCATCACTTGGGTTGATTGGTCCAGAGGTGGGTCGCACCCTACAAGGTTTGTGGGGAAGGATGTGTCCGAAACGTTTCTGAATCGGGTGAGACATGGGTTTAATTGCAGTTATAATAATGGTAACACCACCACAATTTGCTTCCTTTTCGCGAGGAAGTTTGAAGCAAACACTCTAGAGCCTTTGTTAAGGATAGCTCCAACACTGCTTGGGTTTAATCCTTAGGAGACTTGTATGGCCCAAACATAACATTCTCGTTTGAGTATGTAATTTTTTTTTGGCTATTCTTTTTGAATTGTTTTTAAAATTGGCAACCCCAGTATGAATATGTTTATCTCCTTTATTTAGAACAAATAAGTAAAAAAAAAAAAAAAAAAAAAAAAAATTCTCTATTTCGAGCAAGGCCTTCAGAAACTTCTGCTTCATGTGCAACCTTATAAATTCATGATGGAAGTATCATGATTCACCACAGATATCATTCCATAGTTTAGGCAATCAAAGTTAGTTTAAGTCTTTAACTGTAATGCACTTCGATCCACAAGCTAATAGTCGATGAAATTCACAAAAGATGCTACTTACTACTTAACATTAAAATTTCCTTATAAAGAAAAGATGCATCCACCTAATATTTCAAGCAATTTACAAAAGATGCTAGTTACTGCTCAATATTAGAATTTCCTTCTAAAGAAAATATGCATTTTAGGGCATTACAGAATCATATTGTAGTGATTCCGTTGTTGTTGAAGAATCTTCTAGCGAAGACAAGAAAGGCTTGGGTGGTACTTGCAAGGATTTGAGACTTCCTTCTAACATATTCACAACTCTACTCATCGGTGGCCGGCTTGAAGGGTCCGTCTGTATGCACCACAAACTCACTATTATCATCTTCTTTGCTCTTTCGTGATCCTCTTCATTCATAAGACCCTGGAATCCCAGATCATTATCTTGTTCAAGACTTTTGTAAATCCAATGCGGATAAAATATTTCATTGGTACTATTAATCTCGACATCTATATTCCTTCTTTCCCCAACTATTTCAAAAACCATCATTCCGTAGCTATAAACATCTGATTTGTGAGAGATCCCTCCAAAATTTCTACAAAATACTTCCGGAACTATATATCCTGCTGTCCCTCTCGCACCCAACATTAATATGATACTATTTTCTTTAGGACATATTTTTGCAAGGCCAAAATCAGAAATTTTTGAACAAAAGTCCTCATCCAAAAGAATGTTGTGAGGCTTTATGTCAAAATGCACGATTCTTGTGTTGCAATTCTTATGCAAGTATTCTAATCCTTGAGCAATGCCAAGTGTAATCTCGTGTAATGTTGTCCATTCTAATCGGCGATCAATCATTGGGGGATTTTTTTGATATATGAACTTCTCGAGAGATCCTTAGGCATAAATTCATATATGAGAGCTCTTTTAGAACCTTCAAAGCAAAAGCCTATAAGAGAGACAATATTAATATGTGAGGTCCTGCTAATGCTTACAATCTCGTTAATGAATTCCTCTCTGTTATACCTTTTGATTCTTTCATAACCTTCACTGCCATAAGACAACCATCTTGCAACTTTTCCTTGTAGACACCACCATAGCCCCCTTCACCTAATTTATCTTTAAAAAAGTTGGTCATTTTCTTGATATCTGAATAGTTGTATCTTCTAATAGCAAGAGGTCCATGGTTCCTTAAAAAAGCTTGGACAGTCTGGTGGGTTAGACTTTCTTTCTTCCAAAAATAAATAATTTTATTAGATGAGAACTTTTTCCTCAAGCAGTAGCAGCATATTACAATCATTACAACTCCAATTCCAGCAGATAAAATGGCTGTAATCAAGGAATAGAGATTACGAAGTTATGTGGTGCATAAACGAGAATAACTCCAACTACCCATTGAGAGTGTGATCCTAAACATTTTCTTGTAGTGACACCATACAAGAAACGAAGAAGTTTTGATTGCCAAGATGGAGCCTAGGAGGAAAATCATGAACTAAGAAAAATGGTCTATTATAGGTCCAAAAGAGAAAAAAGAAATGCAACACAGAAGTTTGAACACTTGACAACAACTTTAGAAGTCTTCCAATGGATTTCATATAGAGCACGTACATCATTATAGAACGATAAAAATGGAGAAAGTCGAGCCATGGAAACTTGTTTTCATGAAATAATTAGCCACGTAAACCATCGGAAGGAGCAAAAAAGGATTTGCAATATATGTTTTGAAGATACAATAGATCACCACCAGATGGAATGATATAAACATGAAATTTGATTAAAGATGTATATGTTACCTGATGCTAGTATCATCGCTTTCAATCTCTGACTCCCTGCATCAAAAGTTGCGAAAAATATTAGTTTTGGTTGAAATGATAATAAAACATGTATTTGGAATAAATAAAACGTAAAAGGATAAAGAAATTTGCTCATAAATATTATCACAGATTCCTTCCTCTTCACAGCAATCTTAGTCCCATGCAATTCTCTTCTCCGTACACAACTCCAAATCATGTCAAACCCAAAATATTTTTGGTTATCAAGAAAAATATTCTTAATTTTTTGTAAAATATATATTTTTTCAATAGTAAATCATTTTTTATGTTTGAACTTATTATTATTATTATTATTTTTTATTTTTTTTGCAGTTCATTATCCACTGGCACGTGGTAATTATAATCTACCACCGGCCACCGACTCGCCAGTCGAGTCGCTATCATTGGAGATTGTTCGAATTCATTATTGAAATTTTCTGTACAAGTCAAACGCTAAAATATATTTTAAGGAGTACGTCTGGCAAAGCTTTTTTTCTATTTTATTTTTCTTGGTGTAGTTGTAATAAGAATTGATTGGTACAATATAAAAGTGAAATGAGTTTTAAATATTTTATGAGAAAAAAATAAAAAATAAAAAATCGTTTATACAAAGAAAAGTGTTTGAATTTTTTTGTTTTTGTTTTTTGTTTTGTTGAGAGAAGTGCTTGCAGATAGAACACACTTTATTTTTTAGAAAGTGATTTCGTTAAATGACTATACCAGCAATCATAACGGGGGAGACGAAAGTACCTCCACCATTTCCAGAGCTCGGAGTAGTCGTCCCAAGCAACGGATTGCCGGTTGCATTGAACTTCACCGTCGATGTGAATTTCGGTATCGACCCAGTAAGGTTATTGTTCGAGACGTCAAGAAGCTGCAGGTCCGGCAAGGTGGCCAAACTATCCGGTATGGAACCGGTCAAATTATTATCATTCAGATACAAATTTCTCAACGATATCAGATTCGCAATGGCCGGCGAGATCGTACCCACAAAACCCTGTTTCCCGAAATCCACTTTGATAATCTTCCTCTGCGAATCGCAGGTAATGAAACTCCAACCACTGCACGCGTCGTTACCTTGCCAAGGAACTGGCTATGTTGGAATTAGCTATCTTGATCGGGTACCTCAACTCCTCTGCGACCTCGAGCAATGCCGTCACCTGTGAATCACAACAAATGAAATGTTCTTCCTTTTCCAATCCGAAACCACGAAGTGTATGTTTGGTCACAGTAGACGGGAACTCTGGGATAACCAAAGAAAAGTACAACTGGGTCATCGAATACATCTGCAGGCCGGTGTTTTTCCACTCACACTGGCCTGTGCTGGCGGACCAGCCACTCGGGGCGGGGCTGAGGGCGGCGGTGGTGAAGGATGAAAGAGCGAGGAGATAGATAGAGAGACAAAGAAGGGTTCTCGAGTAACCCATTTCCAGATAGAGAGATGGAGAGAGGCAGAGAGGGAGGGGTGGGATCTTTTGTCAAGACAGGGGAGGGTGTTGGCGTTGGGAGGGGGATTTTTCGATGTGGGACAAACTACAACCAACATCCAATTTTATGAAGCCTCGTAAGAGTGTCTTTGCTCTTGTCTGTGTGGGACACTTGAAATTTGAGAACTCTAATTTTCCAATCTTCTCCATATTTTCCTTGTTATTTGAGAGGATAGAGACGTTAGTGCTATGATGGTGGGGAGAGTTGGGGTAGGCAGATCGGCAGCCCACCACCACCCCGTCTCTTAACCGTCATCAAGACGCTACCACCAACGAAGAATTGTGTACTCTAAAGTACTTGTTTCAATATTTGAAGGACGAAAATTGTGATTATTGATTACTTTTCATTAGGCACAATGTAGAGATCATCATCATGAAATGGCTTCTAAAACCTGTAGTAACACTATCCTTTATCTTTGCAAAAGATTAAAGTTCCTTATCAATGATTATGGTTATTGTAGAGATGCAACAATATAATGTTGTGAACGGTTCTTAAAACATGTCTTGTGAAGTGTGATTTCGAATGCTATAAAAGGCTTTGACTTCTTTTACTGAACATCAATTAGTTTTCAGATAAGATGATCAAAGACCCGATCTAATAGTTATGAGTTAAGTTACCAGAAATTGACATAATTATATGAGATCCTTACCGTCGTATAAAGAATTATCAAGATTTGGATCGAGTGCAATGAATTGCTTATATTACATGCACGATAAACGGCTAAGGGTGGAAGAGGCTTTAGTCCCCAAGACTCAAAATGTTCTCCAATTTTTTTTTTTTTTTTTTTTTTAAAAAAAATATTTCTATAATTCTTTTAAAAGCAAATTTTTACAGCCCTATTTTTATTTTTATTTTTTTTCCGACATTTAAAATCCTAATTCTACCCCTATAGACATTTCATTGTACCTAGTCTTCATCTGGACTAGTAATATTGGGTTTGGCTCTTCTCCTTTACTAAAAATATACGCCTTTGAATTATTGCTTTGTCAGCGTCAAATATCAATTATTGTTAGACTTTTCATTGTACTTAATTTTCATCTGGACTAGGAGCATTTTCAGCAGTTTCCTTGTCATTTTCCTTATATTTAAAGATCAAAACTATTTTTTACTTAATTCCCTATCTACATGTACTCTACAAATAGCTTCCCTATACTAATTAAATACCATTTCTTTACTCTTATTTATTTTTTTAGTTCTTTATTTCTCTATTTTTTAATGATTAAGGAGAGAGAATGATTTTTTTATTTTTTATTTTTTTTATTTTAATTAGCACAAGGATTGCTTCAGTGTAATCATATACATTGAGTTGTACTGTAGCGATTCTAATGTCTAAGGGAAATATAAATAGTTTACTGTGGATGACTTTTTATAATTTTTTGATATTTTTCGTAAACTTAGAAAATGAAACCACGTATAGAGAGTTTGTTGTGAATGCTTTATGGGGTTTGCATGGCTCTCTCCATTTCTAGAAATACATGCCTAGCTTTGAATTATTGCTATGTCAGCATCAAACATCAATTAAAATTGATCACACGATATATTTAGAGAAATGCTAAAGGCCCAACTTTTTTGCCCAACAAAAGTCCAACTTTTACCTTTTATTTTTTTTCTAAAAAAAACAAAATGAAAAATGGAAAAAATGTCTGAAGCAACCCTATCTATTTTTGCCTTTCTTTTATTTAGTATTTTTTTTAAAATGAAAAATAGTATTTTTCTTCATAATAATGACATTTTCTTGAAAAAAATGACATTATTATGAAAAAAATACCATTTTTCATTTTTTAAAAAATACCAAATATAAGAAAGACAAAAAATAGGTAGGGTTGCTTCAAACATTTTTTTTATTTTTTATTTTATTTTATTTTTAAAAAATAAATAAGGCAAAAGTTGGACTTTTGTTGGGCAAAAAAGTTGGGTCCCTATCATTCCTCATATATTTATGTCTTGGTCAAGATCGAGACCAATTGCACGAAAGAACGTCGCGATTCTTTTGAATTTAAGCCGTTGAATTGAAATTAAATATTAAAATCCTAATTCTACCCCTATAGACATTTCATTGTACCTAGTCTTCATCTGGACTAGTAATATTGGGTTTGGCTCTTCTCCTTTACTAAAAATACACGCCTTTGAATTATTGCTTTGTCAGCGTCAAATATCAATTATTGTTAGACTTTTCATTGTACTTAATTTTCATCTGGACTAGGAGCATTCTCAGCAGTTTCCTTGTCATTTTCCTTACATTTAAAGATCAAAACTACTTTTTACTTAATTCCCTATCTACATATACTCCACAAATAGCTTCTCTATACTAATTAAATATCATTTTTTTACTCTTATTTATTTTTTTAGTTCTTTATTTTTCTATTTTTTTAATGATTCAGGAGATATATATATATATATATATATATATATATATAAAATTAGCGCAAGGATTTGCAACCATATACATTGGGTTGTACTGTAGCGATTCTAATGTTTAAGGAAAATATAAAGAGTCTGCCGTGGTCCGTGGATGATTTTTTGTGATTTTTTGACATTTTTTCTAAACTTAGAAAATGAAACCACATATAGAGAGTTTGTTGTGAATGCTTTATGGGTTTGCATGGCTCTCTCCATTTCTAGAAATACACGCCTAGCTTTGAATTATTGCTATGTCAGCATCAAACATCAATTAAAATTGATCACACGATATATTTATGTCTTAGTCAAGATCGAGACCAATTGCACCAAAGAACGACGCGATTCTTTTGAATTTAAGCCGTTGAATTGAAATTAAATATTAAAATATTTTTCAGCATTGAAAAATCCTTTCTTTGTTCGAATATTTATGGTTCCGAACAATTTCGGCGATGACATGAAGTCCTCTGAAAAATTGATAAATCAATTTGATAACAAATTTGATGAGCTTTCCTAACCCTTTGTTTTTGTGGGTATATATGGTTAGCCAGTTAATTAGGGAATCATTTTTCATCATCAATTAGGAAACAAATTGGATAATACGCTTGGAATTTTTTTTTAATCAAAATATGATTGGATCGATAAGTTGACGTACATAATCCGAGTCGCATGAACACTTGAAATCTTTCCTTGACTCCTATAATTAAGAGGTTAAATCTTATTAGTGTTTAATGGGTTGGTTACCCCTATAATCATCGGACGCATTCATCTTCTTAATTAGGGGGAGACTGCCGGGAAAAGTTCTTCAAGGGGCATATATGCAGGTTTCTACTCAATTTACATCCATACTTCCTCGGTACTCAAAATAACCAATTAATTAACCACCAGAATCCTCAGTGTTTTACAAGTGGCCAGGAGAATACCAAGCCAAGTTAGAAATTTATTGTATTCTCTCCCATTCATAATTAAATATGCTTCGCTACAAAAAAAAAATTCCTTCCCATGCATTAATTAATTAACTAGTTGGTCAAGTTTTGTTGGATTGGAATTATCTACCATTAGTTATTTGAATTGTACTAATTACGTAATTTTATAGAAATCTTTATCCAGTTTCTCTACGCAAATTTCAACGTTAATTTGCAACTATATTTTGCAGCCAATGAAAGGAGATGACCCACAATGATTAATACGAATCACTGGAGAAGCACCTATTAGCTAATGCCCTACTTGATTTAATTTCAACGTTACTAGCTCCCTGAAACATGCATCCCTCTATTCAACTTCCACAAACAATAACTCCAACCAAATTTTTGTTGCCTCAATCAACAACCCACCTGGAGCGGAACCAGAAGTTTGAGTGAGGGGACCCAAAAAAAAAAAAAAAAACTAATTTTTAAGGGTCTACGTCATAAAAAAAAAAAAAATATTTAGTTGAATGTTTAAATTTTTAAGCCCCTAATTTTGTGCTAAATTTGCTTCTGAACTAAATTTAGTTCATAACAAAAAGATAAAATATAAAGGTTTTTTTTTTTAATTTTTTAATTTTTTATTTTAATTATAAAACTTTTAAGGCATGAAAAATAAGTTTTTCCCTCTTACCTAACCATTTTATTATTATTGGTAGAAAAATAAAATAAACAAGAAGGCAGAAGAAGCCTTTTAAGTTACAAATTTTCAGAGTCTTTTCACACTATTTGTCTTATTCAAATATAATAAGCAAAAAACAACTGATTTTCACACAGCACAAGAAGTGCAGCCTTTCCCTAGTAGATAAATATCATATAATCAACAAAGAAGTGCAGCCTTGTCCCTAATATAATAAACAAAAAATAACTGAGGGGACGAAATAGTAATTCGGAGGGACAAAAAGTGAAATGTGAAGGGTAAAGTAGAGTTTCAAAAAAGTTTGGGGGGACACTCGCCCCCCTAATAGTGTATGTAGGTCCGCCATTGCGACCCATGGCACATAGGTCATGGTCATTACAATAAACGAATGTGGCCAACCATATTATTGTCCGATTGGCGTAAAGCCATAAAGGCAACCAGTGGTTCGAAGTTTGGTAGAGGATGGCGGTAGAGATAGTATCGGATGTGAAATACTACCCCATTTTTGAGAACCATTGCAAGCCTCCATGTTACATGGATGAGCACTAGTTAGTTGGGAACCCTTGTGACGAAAACTCACCCGGACATGAACTCAAACTGGAGCAATATTACTTGGGTTGATTGGTCCAGAGGTGGGTCGCACCCTACAAGGTTTGAGGGGAAGGAAGTGTGACATATGTCTGAAACGTTTCTGAATCGGGTGAGAGATGGCTTTAATTGTATTTAATATTTATAATGGTAGCACCGCCACAATTTGCTTCGTTTTCGCGAGGAAGTTTGAAGCAAACACTCTAGAGCCTTTGCTAAGGATAGCTCCAACACTGTATGGCCGAAAAACATGTCGCACATTGGGAGAAAATGATGAATATCACCACAATTTGCTTCCTTTTACCATGCATGGCACATTCGCGCGCACTGAGGGCATGTGGAGATAGTGGAGCACTTTCCCACTTGGTCTGCCTCTTATATATAAATCCTTTTTTTTCTTTTTTTTGATGAATCCTCTTTTAAATCATTTAGCCACAATAATAAATCATTTGTATGTACCACGATCACACTGTAAGGTCCTGAAAATAATTAATTAATTAATTTTTTTTTCAGCTCTAATACTACATTAAATAACTACTTATTCTTTTTATTTTTATTTTTTGTTTTTTGTTTTTTTTTTTAGAAAAATATAACATTTCATTCAATAATACCACGAGCATAAAGCTCTTACATCATAGAACAAAGCTCTGAAGCAACCATAGCATAAAGCTATAAGATTACCAGGTTTAGTACAAGATTTGACACCAATCCGCTAACTCATGACTAAAATCAGATTTAATATTAGATCTGTGACAGACAGACTCAACCAAATGCATGGATAGCAATTATTCCTCGACCCTGAGAGCGGAAAGACTATCATGCCGAAACTTTTCCTCCTCGACCCGAAGGCCAGGATAAAGATTACATCCACAATCCAAAGGCCTGGACCAAAACTAATTAATCCAAAGGCGACAAAGATCGAGTGAGAGGGGAAAGAGCCTTATTACAAACCGAATAAAACATGGAAATTAAACGATACAGGGAAAAAACACACGCCAAAACACAAATACATCTTAAAGAAGCAACAAAATAGGGAAATAAAAAAGAAAAAAAAAAAAAGCACACTCCGATCACGCACACGCCGGGAACTGAAAACCGAAGGGGCGTTGGAAGCTCATCGTGGCGGGGACGCGTCAAAAGGCCCAATAGTGGATGGTGGGCAGCGAACAGGCGCAGAAGACCGGCAAAGCAGGACCTGAAAACAACCACAAACAAGAAAAAAAAGAAAAAAACAACAAGGAGCCACCAAAATAGGAAAAAAACAGGGAAAATGAGCACAAATTGGGAAGACGGTAGCCGGAAGGGAGTTGGACCCATGCAGACCTGAAACCGCCGCTAAGGGGGCGTGCGAGCTCGACGCGGTGGGGACGCATGAAAGAAAACCCTAATAGCGGGCAGTGAAGCGGCGACATAGGTTGGCGGAGACCACAGACAAAATCCGAACCCACAAAGAGCCAAAACAAGGCCAAGGAGCCCGCTGCAGAAAATGAAGGCGGGGGAAGAAAAGCGGCAGGGAATGGGCAAAAAGGGAGAAAAACGGAGGGGGAAAGGAGCAGCAAGGAAGGGGAAGAGAGGAGGGACCGGGGCTAGGGCATCAGGTAAATAGCTAAGACCGGAGTGAGGAAGGACGAGGGGGGAGGGAAGGCTGCCAAACGGCCAACCCTCCTCCCCTATGTGGCTGAAAGGGTTTCGCTTTCTCTCTGGCGGCTAGAGAGAAAAGAGACGGCTAGAAATAACTACTTATTCTAAAAGCTTAAGATAAGCAATGATAAATTAAATAATTAAATAAATATTTTAACACCCTCTTATTTAAGGGGTTAAACTCTCTTTTAATAAGAATATTTAATTGAAATAGGAGGTGAATTATGAAGATATGATTCAAACTTAAGACAATCATTGTTTATTTTAAAAGTTTGAGCCAATAAAAAATAATGAATTTAATTATTTAAATTAAGAATTTAACATTTCCAAACAAGGGTGGAGAAAACCCAAGAGATTATCCATTTTTTTTTTTTTACATGTCCATACAATGAAAGAAGAAGAGGGGATTCAAACTTGTGACCATCGCTTCATGATGTGTGGCATATAGCCGATTGAGCTATCCCTTAGGGACAAGTAATCATCCAATTGGTTGCAATATATGTCTAATCTCAAACCGGCCGCCTTAAGTGTGGGGGAAGAAAATTAAATACCACTTCATTATAGTGGACAGTCCTGACTGTGTGATTGGGGAGTAAAAAGCATTATAATATTTTAAAACTAAAATAATGGGGAGCATAAGGAAAAATATTTGACATTTAATTGAGCACAATCCTATGATTTACTTGGACATTAATGATGTTAAATGGGTCCATCAGGCACAGTGTGAGATTACAAGCCCCATTCCATGCATCCGCAGCCTCCTTTATTTGAAAAAGCATTAATCTCAAATGGAACATGTGATATCAAGTTAATGACGGCTCCTCCACTTTAGAATGGGAGAATATTCTTATCACACCAGGATACCTATTATGTCATATTCATGATAATCTTTTTCTTTTTAGTAAAATTATAATCCTCATTTTAATGTTGAATTTTGAAAAGAAAGAATAAATAAATAAATTGAGGAATTAAGGTAGATAATCTACTATATACTTTGATTTATTATGTTTTTTTTGGTTGAGCTAGAAGTGGATCTCGTAAAATGCTATCCAAATTCATCGAACCCCTCCGAATTCAAACGAAATAAACAGATACTCATGAGCTACTTTTCTCCCCGAAAATTAAGGTACATGTGTCAATTTAATTGGTTTGTTAACTTTGTTGGGATCCACTTGACATGACTAGCTAATTGACCTGAGTTTTTTTTTTTTTGAGCGTTTTGTTTTATTATTTACGGTACCAATCTATAAAGTCTTTTCGTATTGACTAGAAAAAAAAAAAAAATACACAAGTCTTTAAGTTTTATTTATTTATTATAATGTTTTAGTAATATTTTATTAGTTATAATAATCACTTAAATCAAATGACACCATCTGTTTAATAATTATTTATTATTTATAGTATGATCAATATAAGTCTTTAGATTTTATCTATTTATCTGTGCATTATTTTATTACTAATTTAAATGAAATGACACCGTATGATATACTTCAAAACCGCCCCTAGTTCCATCCTTGATTATTGCTATCATAAATTATTACAAGAAAAATGTTAAAAATAAATAAAATCAACGGGTCAAAACCCTCGCCGTCTTGGCCCAAATATCACGTTCGTCAATCGTCGTGCATGCCTTTTCGTTTTGTTTTGTTTTTTTTTTTTCTATGTGAATAATCATGTCGACAAACGCGGGAGATTGAACCTGAAAAGTATTATTTGTTGACTGAAGTGAAAAGAAACAAAAGAAGGTTCAAAAAGAGAAAGAAAGCAAAGAGACGGGTGCGAAATTGGTAGTGATTTTCAAATACCGTTAAGGCGAGGGATCAATCAGTTAATTCTCTTTCCATGCATAGAAAGTGTAGACATCAAAACGGCAGCTGCAGCAATCCCATGCAAAATTCTCGTTTGCACGGTCAAACTTGTCTTCTAAGGAATGGGGAGCCTAGTGGGTTCTCAACACGTGGGTGTTTCATGTTTGCCGTTTGATTATCCACAGCATTTGAATGTCATAAAATCAATATGAGAAAGTTAGGAGCCATGGACACGGAAACTACGTAACGTTTCTTTTCTTATAATGAGGAGGATTAATAACTGGCGGCCAAGGTTAACTGAGACTTTTTGTTTCCTACATAACACAAAAATGTCAAAGTCCACAAGAAACGCCTAACGTCGTTTGGTCCCAAAGAGACGCCAACACGGCACCAAAATTAAAGCCGGGTGCTTTTTAGTAAAGAATTGCTTCTTCCAACAATCTTGCTATTACTAATGTGTTGGCAAATGAATTAGATTTAAGAGTCTCTTTGGAAAGCAAGGATAGTATTGGAACCAGCAAAAAGATTGTCAAAAGTGGCAGGCAAGTGATATGGTTATCATGGAGAAAGGGAAACAGGAGTGAAACTGCCGGGGAAGGGTGGAAGAGTCTTAATCGACGGTCTAGAAGGCCACCAGCTAGCAACATCTATCTAGATAGCTCTTGTCGTATTCGCACTGATTTAAGACAGACGCATAGACTTGACCCAGCCATTCTTCTTTCTCTCTATCTCCTCTCTCTCTCTCTCAATCTCTCTCTCCACAATTTCAGCTTCCATATTTCTGGATTTTTTTCTTCTTTAAGTTGTTTGTATTTCAGATTTCTGTTTTTGTTATAATCACTGCATATTCTTTTATTTTATTGTAGTTTATGATCAGAAAATTTAATTTATCACTACTTTTCTGCTAATATCTACAGAAAAGCTGATAGAGATATACCTAACAAACTCATTATTTTTTTCTATATTTCTTCTCTTAAAAGAAAAGAACCCTCTGCATAAAAAAAGGAGTTGAACTTCTTCCAATTGAGCAATTGAGCTTTCCAGAAAATAATACTTTCTCTTCCAACATGAAGGCTCCAACCCAGAACAGAGTACCCTCTGTTTCTAAGTTCTTTAATGTCCAGTTACACCTACACAACATCCTTTCTTATTTCCTCCTCTTTGCATGCGGTTTAACCTTTGGGGTAATACTTAGTTTCTACCTCAAAGACTTCTCCTTTAATTTGCAACTCACCCACTTCTCGTTTTCTGCTAATTCACGATCATCACCATCATCGCAATTGCTAGAGCCAAATTTGAAGGCCGAACATGTTCGCATAGGATTGACAGAGTACCTAAAGCCGCCTAAAGCTATGCATGACATGAATGAAGAGGAACTGCTATGGAGAGCTTCAACGGTTTCCCGGATTCCCAAGTATCCATTTGATCGAGTTCCCAAGGTTGCTTTCTTGTTCTTGACAAAGGGACCTGTGTTTATGGCTCCTCTGTGGGAGAAATTCTTCAAGGGCCATGAAGGGTTGTACTCAATTTACGTGCACTCAAATCCATCCTACAACGGATCAGATCCTGAAAGTCCAGTATTTCACGGCCGAAGAATTCCTAGTCGGGTTAGTTGTTCTAGCTCATTAGCAAATTGCCTAAAACAATGTAGTCTAGCCCTATTTATTCTCTATGTCATTATTTACTTGAATTCAAATTTTGATAAAAGTTAAAAATATCTTATTTCTTCTGCCCTTGAAGCTGAAAATATCTAAAAAGTCAGCTATAAGGTTGATGTGTATAAAGGGGCCGCATCCTCTGTTTTAACAAACTTTTTAACTAATCATCGATCTTTTTTTTGTAATTATATGATGCAGGAAGTTGAATGGGGTAAGGTGAACATGATTGAGGCTGAGCGCCGCCTGCTAGCCAATGCCCTTCTCGATCTCTCCAACCAGCGTTTTGTTCTTCTCTCTGAGTCCTGTATTCCTCTGTTCAACTTCTCCACCATATATTCTTACCTCATCAACTCCACCCAAAATTTTGTAATGGCTTTCGATGAGCCCAGCTCTGTCGGACGTGGGCGATACAATTCCCACATGTACCCGGCGATCAAGATCCAGCAATGGAGGAAGGGGTCCCAATGGTTCGAGATGGATCGAGAGCTTGCCGTTGAAGTCGTCTCCGATCAAAAGTATTTCCCGATTTTTCAAAAGCATTGCCGCGGCTCGTGTTATGCCGACGAACATTACTTGCCGACATTTGTGAGCATCAAGTTCTGGGAGACGAATTCAAACAGGAGTTTGACTTGGGTTGACTGGTCAAAGGGTGGGGCGCACCCGGCTAAGTTTTTGAGAACAGATGTTACCGTTGAGGCCTTGAAGAGGTTGAGGAGTGGGAGCAAGTGCAAGTACAGAGGAAATACCACAAACATTTGCTTCTTGTTTGCCCGGAAGTTCTCCCCTGGTGCTTTGGATAGGCTTTTGAGGTTTGCACCAAAGCTCATGCAATTCAACAGGTAGCTTTAGAAACACTTGATATATATATATATAAGTTATATAACCATTCGTTATTCAACTGTAATAATTTTGTTTATTTCCTTTAAAAATTTCTCAATCTTCTTGAGGCCCACTTGCTGGTTCTAAACGCTTGCGTTTTGGATGGGACTCTAAAAAGTTGTACGACGCCCATCCGGCATGTTACTTCCACCAATTGAAACAAACTTTGTCCAACAATGATATGATCATCATTGGCAGCTTTCACATCCTCATTCAAATAATCAAAATTTCATAATTTCGCATAAGCAAATTAATAAACGCTTGTGATTTCTTCTAATCCAAGTAAGGGTTTAAAGAAACTTGTAAGAAACTGTTGAAAAATTGAACATATATATAGTGTATCATCCACAAATGATGGCTTAGCTTTACCATATAGAAAGTAGGCTATCAAATCCAAATTCAATTTTGTGTAATGGGTCCTCATCAATCATTCAAGAATGAGCTAATTATACATCTCTCATTGGAGCCATATCATGCATGCTAGACATCATAATGAAGCAAATTGCATTAGGCCTTGGAAAACACAAAGCCAAAATTAGCTAATTTCTATTACGGAGCCTAAGCGCTCACAAACTCAGTATTAGATCATTCCCAATTCCTTTAATTAGAAAACCAAAAAAATAAAAAGAGGGGAAAAAATTTAGAATGCCGATAAACAATACAAAACCCATGATTTACAGATACAGCCCAATAGTTGTAGTTTATCACATATAAACTCCTCTCCAAAAAATTACTACTGGCTCGCTTCGCACGTGTCCTCGGACAAGGAAGGTGACTCGGACACGGAATCCAAGCTGTCATGACACGGCGACGTCTCGACCCCACGTATCTCCTCGATCATCTTGACTACGTGGCACATCTTGGGCCGCTGATCAGGGGAGGCCGCAGTACAAGACATGGCAACCTGCAACAGTCCCACCATCTCCTCCTCAATATCCTTGTACCTCATCAGCTCCAAATCGAAAACCTCAGCCGTCCATTCCTCTCTCACCACGGACTGGACCCACCTCGGAAGGTCCACGACCCCACCACCGTAACCGCCCCCGGTCCCAGCGCTGTCCACCACGGAAGGGCATTTCCCCGTGAGCAGCTCCAGGAGAAGGACACCAAAGGAGTACACGTCGGATTTCTGGGTGAGTTTCCGACCGTCCATTGATTCGGGAGCACGGTAGCCGTTGGCTCGTGGGGCCGTCAAGGCGGGGGCGGCGAAGACGGAGAGTCCGAAGTCGGAGACGCGTGCGTTCCCTGTTCTGTCGAGGAGGATGTTGGTGGATTTGATGTTAGCGTGAGTGAGCCTAAGAGACTTGCATGAGCTGTGAATAAAGGCTAGCCCTCGAGCCGCTCCGGCTGCAATTTTTAACCTCGTGGTCCAGTCCAATGGGGTTCGCCCAGGTCCTCGATTGCCTGTCACCAATATGAACAGCCCCTTAATTTCAATGGAATTACGGATTAGACACTAAAAGAAATATTTAATCGGACCTAGGTCGTGGGGAATGATGTGGTCAAATGCTAACATGGTTTAGGCTACATAGCTCTCACGCACTGGCAGGAAAAGAACAAAAAGGAAAAGGGAACCAACCAAACCAAACAAAGCACAAAAAGTTTCACTCACTATCCCCAGGTACGACAGCCTGGCGGACCTCGCATTTCTGCAAGCTCCATTCAAACGGTCCAAGTTCATCCAAATAACTGCACCTAAAACCCTATTGGGGCCAACGACTACCTTATCTTTGATTCACATGCCCCCACGTGTACCATTCTGATCACCAACCCGAACTAATCCTAACCATAGCGCCACCACCACCGGGTTCACAATTGAATGCTTGTTCTAAAATCAGAGGTATTTGATAAAATACTAAATTAGAATAACGGCTGGTTGCATAGAAATGGCAGGAAAATTGATGCAAAGCGAAACTCTTGGAAATCAATGAACACAAATATCTAACTTAACTAGCGGAATGACTAATCTGCCTACTTTCTTGGCAAACAAACAGAATTAAACAAGGGAAGAAAAAAGAGAATGCAAATGCAAAAAACGGAAACATACCGTGAAGAAGCCAAAACAAGCTGGCGTTGGGCATGTAATCGTAGACCAACAGCTTCTCCTCCCTGGCGAAGTAGTAAGCCCTAAGACTGACCACATTAGGATGCCTGAGCCGACCCAACAACTCCATGTGCTGCTCAAACTCTCTCTTCCCTCCCACGCTCGCGTCCTTCAGCCTCTTCACCGCCACCACATTCCCGTCATCCAGCACCGCCTTGTACGCCGTCCCGAACCCACCTTTTCCCAGCATCTCCGCCGAGGCCCGAAGCAGGTCCTCCAGCTCGAACCGCTTCACCCCCTCGAAGAACACCATTCGGCCCCTCTCGAACCCGGGCTGCGCCGTGTACGGGCTCGACGAATACACGATCTTCTCGCTCTCCAGGAGCTTCGACCGCTTGCCGTCCCGCATTTTGGTCGCGTAGCTTCGCCAGAAGTAACAGTAGAGGACGAGGGAGACCACGGCCAGGACAAACACATCGCCGAGGATTATGGCGATTAGAGCTACTGGGCTTAACTTGGACGTTCGAGCGTGGTGATTGTTGGCCGATTTGGACGGTATAGAGCTTGAAGGGAGTGAGCTCGGTGACGATGCTACTATGGTGGTTGGGTTAGTAGCCGGCATTAACGGAGAGGCAATGGCTCCGTCGGATCCGGGTCTGGTTGGGTCGGTCGAAATATTATTGCATTTTTGCATCGGCGACCCACAGAGAGCATGGTTCTGAGCAAAAGCGGACTCGGGGAAACCCGATAGGGATCTGGGTACTTCACCGGAGAGCTGGTTGCCGGAAACGTTGAAATCCTGCAGATTCAGGAGGTTTAGGCCGGAAATCGATCCGGAAAACCGGTTCTCCTCGAGCCGAAGGGTGAGGAGGCGGGTCAAACCATTAATCTTCACCGGAATCTCGCCGGACAAGTTGTTATGCGACAGATCAAGGCGGTAAAGCCGGGAGAGAGTAGGTACTGACGGCGGGAACTCGCCGGAGAAGTCGTTGCCGGAGAGGAAGAGAAGCTTGAGACCCGTGAGGTTGGAGAGGTCGGGAATAGGACCGGAGAGGCGGTTACGCTTGAGGCTGAGAACTCGGAGCTGAGTCAGAGCGGTTAAGGGCTCGAACGAGCCGCGGAGATCCAGGTCTTCGAGGACGAGCCGCGAGACTCGGTTGTGGAGACAGGAGACGCCGGACCAGCCGCATGGGTTGGAGGTTGAGTTCCAGGACGTAAGCTTGTTGGCTGTGTCCGAGGCGGCTTTGAAAGCCGATAGAGCTTCCAAATCTGAGTTTGCATAAGCTTTAGAGTGAAACAAGTGAAGGATGAAGAGGCAGGTAGTGAAATGTGCAACAATGATAATGGGTTTCACCATTGTTGTCTGTCTGCAAGTTGAGAGAGAGAGAAAGGCGAAGGTGGTTCGCTGGAGTGAGACTGAGGAGGGTGTAGTGTATTCAGCGTTGTAGGAGTGGAGAGAGTGTTAAATGGGTAATTAATGGGAAGTTGAGGGGATTTATTTTAATAAAGACTGGTCTGAAAAGCAAGTAACGTTTGGTACTCTGTTTTACTGTGAGATGATTTTACCTAAATGACTATCGTGCCCTTGGCTTTCAGAACGGTTAATTGCAGAAGTTTTTCTCTATCCTCTGATGAATTCTGGTCTGTCTATGTTGACCGTCGATTTGGTGGGGACCAGGTAATGCGGTTATATTATTAGGTGATGGCTTACGAACGGATAGGATTGAGAGATATGGGAGAGCGTAGAGCCGGATATGATGACGGGTAGTACTTTAGCATAATGGAAGGAATAGGCGAGTGACACGTGGGAAGGTTGGCTAGTGAAGACAAAGTGCTCCCCCCATCATGTCCAATGCAAAGGCCTGACTTGTCTCATAATCGGATGATCTTCCGTACTTTCTGACACGCGTGCCCTACCACTCATGCTTCAATAAACGGGCAACCGAGTAATGCTATTTAATTATTTATATTATTTTTTTATAACCTTCTCCAATAATTACCTCAATAATAATTTATTTCTAAATTATCAATTGTGACAATTTATTTTTTAAATAATTAAAATAATGATAATATATTCTTAATTTAAAAAAAATAAAACAAATTATCCTTACTAAAATAAAAATAAAATATTAAATTTTAATTCTTTTTTCAAAATTTTAAAGGTATTTTTGTCTTATAAAAATTATATAGGGATAATTTTGTCATTTTTTTAGCATTTGGGGTACATTGTCATTGTTTTGGTAGTTTGAAAGGTAAATTGTCGTAATTAATAGTTTGAGAATAAATTATCATCGGAGTAATAGTTTGAGGAGTTAAGTGAACTTCTATTTTCTTTTATAAATACATCAAAAAAGTTAGATAATTCAACAGTAAACCTAAATGCAAACAAGAAAAATATTAATAAAAAATAAAAGCATCAAATAAATGATACCACCTTACATATTTTTGGTAAAAGTATCAGAAATAATAGCGCTAATAAAGATAATTAAATTAGAGTAAATAAGAGCATGACCCTCACGAGATGAGTCTAATACAATTGACATGACAACTTTTAAATTAAAAAATATATAAAAATAAATATAATTAATAATTAATTTTTTTTGCCACGTTATTATTATTATTTTAAAGTCATTTACATTTTTCTTTCTAATGAACCCAATTTACATTGTGTTGACTAAAGCATACATGCTGCTAATATTGACTAAATTCTCAAAAATTGTGGGTCCGTCTAAAAAAAGGAAGGAAAGAAATTGGCAAGGTAAAAGATAAAGAGAAGTTGATGGGATAGGGTGGGAATCGGGGTGTTTGGTAATTTGGGTGCAAAAGGAGTTGCCTGCCTGCGGGCAGGGAATAAAAAAAAGAAAGGTGAGTTGTATCTTTTGCTTCTCGAAGTTCGGCATGATATATAGCTTTTGCTTTGGCTTTCATAATTTCGGGAAAACAATTCCTTTCTTGCTGCCTACTTGGATTCCGAATTCCTTGGCATCTATCCAAAACACGAATGCCCATTCAATCATGCTCTTTCAAAATCAAGTGCATCACCCTCCCAATCCCATCCGTGATATAATAATCATCACATCCATGTGATCCGCGGATGATAAATGAACTCATCATCATCATCATCATAGCCATGAAATTGAGGTTCCACCTACACCCATTATTCTTCAACCTCTCACATTTTGTATGTGACAAAATACGCTCCTATTCAGACCGTTAAAATATGTTGATTGGAATGGACGGCCCCGATTAGTCAAGTTATAGTCTCCTACAAAAATAGCATAAAATAGAAGATTATCATCGAAATTCCGAACAGGTCTTCTCTGTTTAAAAAATAATTATCAATCATTCGGTCTAAAGCTGTTATTAAGAAATTAATTGAATGTTGAAAACAGGAAGAAGAGTCAGTGGACGACTTTTTAATATATATTTATTTGGTCTTGAATGAAGGGCAGTAGTGAATTAAATTAATTAATAAGATAGATTCCTGAACGTTTCCCCATGCAAAGTATGATAAGAGAACTTTCAGTGGGGAGAGTAGGGTAGGACCCTAGGGAGCCTTGTGGTCCAACTTGCGCGGGACTTTTGCAGTGGGCCAAAAGGCCCAAAGCCTTAAAGTATCATTCTTCTTTTTAAAATTAAATATTTTAATAAATTAATAAAATTATGTGTAATACTAATGTCATTTCAAAATAGATAATATTTAGATCATCCCGAAATAGAAACAAGGGCAATAATATGAGAGGGAGGGATAGTATTTTTATGTGTCATGAAGAACGTTAGATTGATATTTAAATAACTCAACATTATTATACCATCATTAGAAAGATATAAGGATTTTTATTTTTTTATTTTTTTCATTTTCTTTTAGTTGAGCAATAATAATAATATAAAGTTGTTTGCACCGAGTAATGTTAGAAACCATTTTTTTATTCTCCTAAAGTTGATGTGGCTTTCAAAATCACCATTGGATTAACATTCAAGTATGATTCATCTCAAATTTAATGATGATTTTAAAAGCCACATCAGCTTTAGGATGATAAAAAAAATGGTCCGTAGCATTAGTCATTTGCAAGGGTAAGATTTAAGATTAATTTTTTATGAGGCAAAGTAGGAATGATGGTGCAGCATGATAGCGGAAAAAGGACAAATACAAGATTATGTCCTAATCACATTTTAAATTCACAAGTTTTGATATCTGACCCACCAAATGAAGCAAACAATAAAACTATAGAATCAGTCGAAGATCATATATGTGTAGGGCATATAAATCTATATAAATCATAATCTTAACAGTAAAAATAAATAGAGATAAGAAAATAAATGAAAATTAAAAATGCTTAGGGTGCTAGAAGTTCCTTAGAGACTAACATAATAGACCATGTGGCACTTACCACGTTACTCACAATCAAATAAGTGTTGCTAAGAATACTACAACTTTAACTACAAGTATTTGACAAAATGTATGTGACTGTCTATAATTGATAAAATGATTAAGCATTTTTACTAACACATCATGTTTGTCAGGATATTTGTAGTAAAATTAGTATGATACCAAAATTTTCCTAATAAAATTTTAATTATTTCGTATTATGAACTTTAACTACTAACTTTTTCAAATCACTGGCATCTGGTTTAGCAATTTACCTATTTACTTTTACTATTCAATTTTAAAATATTATTTCCTAATCTATTTTGGGTTTTTATTTTTTTGTTGTTGCTATTTTTTACTAAAGGGCTGGCCAAAATAACCTTTTGCTATTTTCACTAGTCCAATATTGTAAAATGCTATTACAGTAAAAAATATAATTACCAATCAACACTAACAAAAATTACATATAAGCTATCCCTATTAAGTATAACTGGCATTTATAGCCTAGAAAAGGATAACTGGATTGGACACCATTCATCTTTTCCACCCTTTGACTGGAAAACTTGGCAACCTAACCTTCCTCTTTGGAAATATTAATCATCAAAAAAGGAAGCAAGCCTGACGCTTTGCCTATAATTTCTTGAGGCTCTGTAATGAGCTGCTAGTAGTACAACTAAGCTTCAAAAGTCACTTCTGGTGTTGGTCTCACCAAGTAAGATTTTGGTTATTTTGAAGTGCCTCTGATCATTGTGTACAGGGGCTTTCCTATTAGTTTTAAATTGTTATACAAACATAATTTACAATTAATGGGTAATTACATAAAGACTTGGTGACATATTTACCAGGACTCACAACATTATTGATTGATAATGAAATCTATCAAGGCAGATATCATCTCGTAGTTTAGGTAATCAAAGGTGTTAAAAGTCTTTTAACTGTAATATGCATCCACAAGCTAATCATTGATACAATTTACAAATGATGTTAGTTGCTACTAAACATTAGAATATCTTTTTAAAGGAAATATGCATTTTAGGGCATTACAGAATCATACTCTAGTTCTCACCTCATTGTTGTCAAAGAATCTTCAGGTGATCTTGATGGCGAATGCAAGAAAGGCATGGGTGGTATTTGCAAGGATTCGAGACTCCCTTCCAACATACTCACAACTCTATTCATTGATGGCCGGCTCGAAGGGTTTGTTTGTATACACCATAAACTCACTATTATCATCTTCCTTACATGTTCATGATCTTCTTCATTCATAAGACCATGCAGTCCTAAATCTTCATCTTGTTCAAGACGCTTGTAAATCCAATGAGGAAAAAATATTTCACTGGTATGATCAATCTCGACATCTATATTCCTTCTTCCTCCAACCATTTCAAAAACCATCATTCCATAGCTATAAACATCTGACTTGTGAGAAACCCCTCCAAAATTTCTACAAAATACTTCGGGAGCTATATATCCTACAGTCCCTCTCGCACCCAACATTGATACAATACTCTTTTCTCTAGGACATATTTTTGCAAGACCAAAATCAGAAATTTTTGGGCAGAAGTTCTCATTCAAGAGAATATTGTGAGGCTTTATGTCGAAATGTAAGATCCTTGTCCTGCAACCTCTATGTAAGTACTCTAATCCTCGAGCAATGCCAATTGCAATGTTGTATAATGTCTCCCATTCCAATTGTCGATCAGACTTTGAAGGACTTTTGTTATATATAAACTTCTCTAGAGATCCATTCGGCATAAACTCATGGATGAGAGCTCTTTTAGAGCCCTCAAAGCAAAAGCCCATAAGAGAGACAATGTTGACATGAGAGGTCCTACTAATGCTTGCAACCTCGTTAATGAATTCCTCTCCATTACCTCTAGATTCCTTCAAAACCTTCACTGCCACAAGACATCCATCTTGTAACATCCCTTTATAGACACCACCATAGCCCCCTTTGCCTAATTTATGTCTAAAAGAGTTGGTCATTTTCTTGATATCTGAGTAATGGTATCTTCTAATAACAAGAGGCCCATGGTTCCTTATAAAGGCCTCGACAGTTTGATGGTTTAAACTTTCCTTCTTCCAGAAACAAGTAATTTTATTTCTCTTAAAGCAATAGATTACAACCATCACAATTAGTGCTCCAGTTCCAGCAGATATGGCTGTAATCAAAGAATAGATATTATGAAGTTATATGGTGCACAATCGAGATTAACTCGAACTTGAACTACCCATTGAGAGTGTGATCCTAAGCATTTTCTTGTAGTGACACCAGAGAAGACATGAAGAAGTATTGATTGCCAGAGAGGGAGACTTGGAGGAAAATCATGAGGTATATATGAAAAATTGTCAATTATAGGTACTCTAAAATTAAAAAAATGCAACACGGAAGTTTGAATACTTGAGAACAAGTTTAGAAGCCTTCCAATGGATTCCAGATATAACACATCCTTAGAACGATTAAAATGCAGAAAGTGGAGTCATTAGCAAACTTGTTTGGGGAACCTTATATCATTACACCCTTGGAATGAGTAAAGGAGGAGTTGCAATTTATGTGTTGAAGATATAGTAGATCACCACCAGATGGAATAATAGCAACAAGAAGAGAAATGTTATACAAATTCTCACTCTCACACTCCAAAAAAGTACTGCATGCTCCCTGATGTAACATATTTTATTACAACTAGATTTTATATGGAACATTATTGAATTTTAGATTTAATGGTAATTTCACTGCTACGATAAGGAGTGCGTACTTGAGAGTGAGAATGTGTGTAACATTTGTCAACAAGAAATTTGATTGAAGAGGTATCTCACCTAATGTTATCGCCAGTTGCTTTGTGTCACTCCCTGCAACAGAAGATAGAAACATAGCAGATATTTGTTAAACAATGAAGATTGAAGTACGCAGCTAAATTGGCAGCCTTTGATCAATCCCTTTAAGGATGAGTAAGAAAGAAATGTCAAAACCAGCTCATATGTATCTGATATGGGTTTCATTGCAACAAAGATATTACTATTACTCATAATCTAAATTTGACACTAATCCAAATCAGCTCTATCGCTTTATAGGAGTGGATTAGGGCATGGAACAGAAATAATAGCAGCACATGTATTAGGAATAAATACAACGTAAAAAGACAGATTTTATATGCATTTTCATGAATGTATGTGTGTATCCCCAAATATTTTGTGTTATTCCTAGGTCTATACCTTTCTCTGCATCGTCGCAATAAAGTTTTCCGTTGTGGCCTCGCTTACATTGATCTTCTCTGCATCCGTTACATCCTTGGTCACAAGAAAGCATCCCCTTGTCGTCGGGCCACAATGACCTCCTCCTTGATAACATCCGTAACATTCATCAGAGACATTCAGTTTAAGGTCGAACTCAACGGCTACCAGTTGAAACAGCTCATCTTCACCTGGCAACCACTTCCGATTCTTTGGGAACTGAATCGGATTCTTTGGGAACTGAATCAGATTCTTTGGGAGCTGAATAATTGAACATTCAGAGAGAGAACTAGGAACACTCTCGTTTGAACTACTATAGTAGATACTGTAGTCATCGCAGCTCATATTTTTAAAATTTGTCGGCGTAGAAATGTTGCTATTGCTTTTGCATTTAAAAAGGGTCTGATTGGGCTGGGCGATTTCAAAAGAGAAGAACGAAGAGTTGGGAAAAGTCAAATTGGTTAAGGATTCGCATGCATCGGGTGTCAACTGCTTCCAAAGCTCTTCGTCAAAGATACGTATGGTGGTATTAGCCTGAGAGATGTTTAGAAATTTATATAGTTTTCCACCGTCCTCCAGATGGATCTTCAAAAAATCCGGATCGCGACAATCTACTGTGAAAACACCGCATTCTGGGTTTTCCTCCTTGGCGAATGGAAAGCCAATCGAGCCCAGATGTCCACAGGGAAAGGGTGGACATTTTTGGGTGTATGTCTTTTCTCCTTCAGCAGAGTGAAGCAGCAGGAAATTTAAGAGAACAAAGAAAACGAACAGAAAGACAGAAGCCATATCAAGATTCCCAATTCAGTACCGGAGAAGACAAAGAACACGACCAACAACTAGTTGCTCTAAATTGAAATAACTTCTTTCCTTGTTTCTTGACTATATAACATTTAGATTCTGAGTTTAACACGCTAGTTGACTTGGAAATTGGAAATGGAAGACTTGTTTGTAATACAAGGCCGAGAATAGAGCAAGTGACAATTGGTCTGTGCTTTCGGAAATTTCTTAATACCATCTTCCACATTGATTGTACTGAGGTGAGTGATTTTGCTGCCTATCTTCCCCATTGACGCGCATTACAAAGACTTAGACTTCAGGACCGGCCAGTATTTTTTGGGCCTTAGTTGAAACTTTTAAATTGGGCCTTTTTTTTAAAAAAAAAAAAATTATATATTAATTAAATAATATTTATTTTAATATTATTATTATATTTAGAGTTTTCATTGTTATTAATCCTTACAAAAATAAACACAACAATAAAAAAATATTTTATTTTTTATGAATCCTTACCTCTTTGATATACCTGTTTCAAACAAAATCCATCAAAACAATTGACAAAAACTCATACAAAACTCACAAGAAAAACCAAGCACAGAAATAAACATTACAAAAAAAAAAAAATTATGATTCCTTACCTCATTGATATACATGTTTCTCTCTCTCGCCTAGCCTCTCTCTCTCCATCATGTTCTGTTTTGAGTGAAACTAAGGATAGAGAAAAAAGAAGATAAGAGGAGAGGCTGTTGACAATTGAGAAGAAAAGAGAGAGAAAAAGAAAGGAAAGAAAGTGGGTGGTTAGATAGGGTTAAAATGATCTTTCAATATCAAATAATTTCGGATGCATAAGAAGATAGACTCTTTTAAGTATAAGGATATTTGCTTTTCTGGATTAATTGGTCTTATTTTACTATGAACTTATTATATTGGGGCCTTAAGTTTTTATGAAAACCTTAAATTACAAATATATATATATATATATATATATATATATATATATATTATTAAAAAAAAATTTGCGCAAACTTTTTTTTTTTTTTTTTGGGGCCTTATTAATCGGGGGGTCCTAGGCCTCACTCGCCTAGTGGTCTAGCCGGCCCTACTTGACTTCCCTGACTCTTCAAAACCTCTCAACATTCAACAAAGTGATTACTCTTGATAATGACTAGAACCAAAATGAAAAAGATCTCTCCTCACCCATGTAAAACAGATTTTCTTTAAGGATTAAATACCTAATACTCCCTTAGAGTTTCATTTCTTTATTTTTTTTTTCTCATAGGGTTTGATTTTTATCATATGAGGTACCTGTGGTTTTCATAAACACAAAATTGGTCATTCTGTCCATTGACCGTTAGTTGACTTAACGGAAGTCCACGTCACTGACACGTGGACCAATTAAAATTTGATATCTGGCATAAGTGGCCACGTCATTAGTGATGACTGTATATCAACATGCCAAGTTTTTTTTTTTTTTTTTTTTTAAAAAGGATAACAAATTAAAAATGCTGGTTTTTTTTTTTTTTGGTTAAATAGGTATTAAAACAATTAAAACAAACAAATAGATTTAAGATTTAAAACATAAAAACCATTGAATTAAAACATACTGATAAAAAATCAATTCTAAGGAGAGGATGAAGCTGCCAACAACGAACATCTGCTTTTCACCCAAACCCTGGGCTCTGGCTTCCTCCCCAACCCAACCCTAGTCTCCGGTATCCTCCCCAGTCTTTGGCAACTTTGCTTCCTCCCCAACCCACTGTTCGGCAACGAACCCCACTCTTCGGCGACATACCCAATGCCCATATCTTCCTTGACAGACCCAAATCCAACATAAAAACCTATGAAATTATGTAATTACGCTCATCAAAACTTATGAAATTTAGGGTGATTATGTAATTTCATAGGTTTTAATGAGGGCAAAATTGGAATAGAGGGCATCAAAATCCCACGCGAGACGCACGTGGAATGATTTTCGTCTAATTAGACGGAAATTAGTAACGAATGGTTTGAATTGAAATTTTTTGAAACATTAGGGGGTACATTGTCCATTTTTAAACATTGATGTTCGAATTAAAAAACTCCTGAAACTTTAGGGAGTAAAGTGAATTTAAAAATTTTAAAAATATTTTAATCTTTTTCATAATCTTTTAGTAGATTAGACTCTTAACACAAATGATACTTTATCAAAAAGGGAAAGTTCAGATTAAAAACATTACTTTTTATTAGATTAAACTCTTAACACAATGTCCTTGCCATGTTTCTTCGAAAGCTATAACTCCTTGGTCCTATGGGTAGTACTGCAAATACTCGGGCTCTTCCGGCCTCTATAGCTGTAAAATTAAACAATATTACTAGTGGCGTATGAGTTCACGGCTCAGTAAGTAAAACCCCGAACAATCAGTATATGATGCCAGCCCTCTTTGCTTTATTATAACTTTATCTTAAAATTCATTAAAGAGTTTACTTTCACCGAAACTGTTGTGAAAACTGCTTTTCTTGAAAACAAGTTGAGAGAGAATTTTTCTACTTAGTAGAACAATCTTACTTGAGTTTGAAGAAAGTCAAAATAGGAAATAAACAAAATAGAGAAATAAAGAGAGAAATTGAGACAAGATCGGGTAATTCAGTGTTAGAAACATACATATATATATCTACCATTAGGAAAGGGTCCAAATGTCTATATTTTTCTCTCATTTCTCAATATTTTTAAAATACAAAAGTCTCATATTTATAGTATAATTGAGATAAATAAATATGGTAATAAAATCTATTTGAAGCCCTAGAGACGAGAAATTATTCCACGTCCAGTAGCTTTTATTTGTTTCTTTACGCAGCAGGAAAAAAAAAAAAAAAGATTTAGTGCTATACAGGATTTGAATTTAATCCTTACTAACTTTTTTTTTTGTTTTTTTCGTCAATTAGCTATACGAGAATACAATAGATACCTGAACTTTCCCCATGTAAATTTGATGAGAAAAGAGTAATAGAACTTTCAGTGGGGACTAGGGATCGAGCCTTGTGGACCGACTGAAATGCAGCCTTTCTTCTTTTGAAAATAATATCTATTAAATAAAATTTATAGCTTTTAAAAGTTTTTTTTTCCTTAATTCAATTAAATAATATTGAATTTATAATAAATTAAAATACAAATTAATAAAATTATGTGTAATGACTTTTCAAAATAGATAATATTTACATCATCTCGAAATAAAAACAAGATAGATAATATTTTCACGGCCACATCAAGTTTGTCGGGGCTTATAGTCAAATTGTACTATCCAAATATTTTCTAATAAAATTTAATTGTTTAGTAATATTAACTGTCTGTGTTTCTAAGATGGTTATGTAAAAACTATAGTTACCAAATCACCACTAATAAAAATGACACATAAGATCCCTGTAAGTGAAACTGACAGTAATAGCCTAAATAAGGACAAGACAACACCCATCTTGTCCACCCTTTGACTCTGAAATACATGGCAACCTAACCTCGCTCTTTGGAAATATTGATCATAAAAAATGGCGGTTCTTGGAAATATTGATGCTAATAGAGCAGCGAGTCCTCAGGCTTTGCCTATAATTTCTTGAGATCGACTAGCTCTGTAATGAGCTCCTAGTAGTTCAACTAAGCTTCAACTAAGCCTGAGTGGTGATTGTTCTGATTAATTTTGAAGTGCCTCTGAAATTGTGTAGAGGGGTTTTCCTCTTAGTTTTAAATTATTAAACAAACATAACTCACAATTAATGGGTAATTACATAAAAACTCTGTTACATATTTACCATGACTCACAACATTATAGATTCATCATTCTTGATGGAAGTCACCACGGGAGATATCATCCCATAGTTTAGGCAATTAAAGTAGGTAAAGTCTTTAACTGTGATACGCATCCACAAGCTAATTATTGATGGAGTTCACAAAAGATAGCTTACCACTCAAGATTAAAATTTCCTTTAAAAGAAAAGGATGCATTTTAGTGCATTATAGAATCATACTGTAGTGACACTGTTGTTGAAGAATCTTTTGGCGATCTCGTTGGCGAAGACAAGAAAGGCTTGGGTGGTACTTGCAAAGATTCGAGACTCCCTTCCAATAGATTCACAACTCTACTTATCGGTGGCCGGCTTGATGGGTCAGTCTGTATGCACCACAAACCTGCTATTATCATCTTCCTTGCAATTTTGTGATCCTCTTCTTTCATAAGGCCTCGTAGTCCTAGATCTTCATCTTGTTGAAGACGTTTGTAAATGTAATGTGGAAAAAATATTTCACTAGTACAATCAATCTCAGCATCTATATTTCTTCTTCCTCCAACCATTTCAAAGACTATCATTCCGTAGCTATAAACATCTGATTTGTGAGAGACCCCTCCAAAACTTCTACAAAATACGTCAATAGCTATATATCCTGCAGTCCCTCTCATACCCAACATTAAAATAATACTCTCTTCTCTTGCACATATTTTTGCAATGCCAAAATCAAAAATCTTTGGACAAAAGTTCTCATCCTAAAGAATATTACGAGGCTTTATGTCGAAATGCAAGATTCGTGTGTTGCAACTTTTATGTAAGTACTCTAATCCTCGAGCAACGCCAAGTGCAATCCTGTATAATGCTTTCCATTCCAATCGTTGATTAGCCTTTGTATGACTTTTTTAATATATGAACTTCTCGAGAGATCCGTTAGACATAAACTCATAGATGAGAGCTCTTTTAGAGCCTTCAAAGCAAAAGCCCATAAAAGAGACAATGTTGACATGGGAGGTCCTACTAATGCTTGCAACCTCGTTAATCAATTCCTCTCTGTTACCTCTAAATTCCTTCAAAACCTTCACTGCCACAAGACATCCATCTTCTAACTTCCCCTTGTAGACACCACCAAAGCCCCCTTCGCCTAATTTATCTCTAAAGAAATTGGTCATTTTCTTGATATTTGAATGACTGTATCTTCTAATAGCAAGAGGTCCTTGGTTCCTTAGAAAGGCTTGGATAGTTTGATTGGTTAAACTTTCCTTCTTCAAAGAATAAATGAAGCGTATTACAACCATCACGAGTCCAATTCCAGCAAATAAAGTGGTTGTATTAATCAAGGAATAGATATTACGAAAAGTTATGTGGTGAGTAAACAAGTCTAAAGGTCCGTTTGAGTTCGCAATTTGAAAAAGTGCGATTTAAAAATGTGATTTTAAAAACACAGTTAAGCATTTAGCCCTTAAAATCGCAGTTTAGGCTTTAAAATTGTGCGTTTTCAAATCGCAATTTTTTAAAATGTAATTTCAAACAATTCATTTTCTACGATACCAAATTACACTTTTTGTTGATGAAATTGCAATGTGCACCCTAAATCGAACTAATTGAAAGTGTGATCCTAAACATTTTCTTGTAGTGACAGTACCAAACAAGAAATGAACAAGTTTTGATTGCCAAGAAGGAAAATAATGAACCATGAAAAATTGTCTATTATAGGTCCACAAGAAATTTGCTTAAAGATGTAAATATTACCTATTATTGCTACTATCATCAATTTGAATCTCCCATTCCCTGCATCAAAAGTCGCAAAAAATAGAAAAAAATATAAAATGGCTCCTCAAACTATTAGTCATTTGCGATTTAGCCCCTCAATGTTTAAAAAGTAATAAAGTAGCTTCCCAAAATACCAACTAGTTACAATTTGGCCATACCGCTAGTCATTAACGTCAAATAGGATGAAAAGTTCAATAAATCTATTGGGAACAAAAAAAATCAATTTAAAAAAGCCCCCAAAACGACGTCATTTTGTTTGGAAAAAAAAAAAAATCCTTTACACTTAGCAAAACGACGCTGTTTTGGTAAGTATTTAAAACCCTTAAAACAACAGCCCACGCATGTCTTCTTCTCCACTTCCCTTCTCAACGTAGCAGCCCAACCTCCATAGCTTGCATTGTCAGACCCCAATGAACTCTGATCCAAATCAATCTAGAACGAGTTGTCAGATGATTCATCTTCACTGAAGATCGGGCTCTTCATCACCTCCTTCACGTGAGCATATGTAAATGCACAAGAAAAACTAGGCAACTAAGTTCCCTAGCGAGTTTTAGAGGTTTTATCACCATTCCCAACAACTTCATCATCTTCAATTCCATCCAACCTGTCTAGACTGTCCATAGAATCACTCAAACACAAAGGAAATTTGGGGGTAATCTTCACCATTCCAACCCCAGTAGACCCAGACTGACTTTGAAGGCTTCCCATCACTGATTTCTTGTTCATAAGGCATCCAAAACCAGTCGGGTCATACCCGAATACCCTCTAAAATGATGTGATAATGAAATCTGGTCGGAATAGGGACAACCCAAGTGAATCCATGTCCTTGTGTGTTGTAATTTCTTAAAAATGCAAACCGAACCCCTCAATTCAAAGGAAAAAGAACAAGACACTAATAAAAGACCTACAGGGGAGAACCCTTGTTTAACACCCTGTTTTCATCTATCCAATCTGCAGCTCGCTCATGGTGCTTACATATGAAAAATGGCTTATACACATGCATACAACCATATATGCACAAATTGCGAGATCACAAGGAGCCATTGTCCATAGTGGTAGTAAAAGCCCTCAGCTGCCTCACGCAACTGCACAGATTCGATTCATGAGATTGAGCTTTCGCATGGAGGTTGGGCTGCTGCGTGGAGAAGAAAACCTGCGTGGGTTGCTGTTTTTAGGGTATTAAACACTTACCAAAATGACGTCGTTTTGGTAAGTGTAAGGTTTTTTTTTTTTTTTTTTTTTTTTTCAAGAAAAAAGACATCGTTTTAGGGGCTTTTTTTTTAAAGTTATTATTTTTTTTCCAAAAGGGCATTTTAATAATTTAACCTAAACAAAATGATGACGTATTGAATTTTTCATCTTATTTGACGGTGATAACTAACGGCGTGGCCAAGTTGTAACTGGTTGGTAGTTTTGGGAAACGGATTCTCTCCATTTCAAAATTCTTCAATTTTTTCTATTTAGTGCATTTTGAAGGGTAGTATTGTCTAAAAGTTTTAATGATGGTAGTGCATTCAATGCAATATCCTTCAAAATACACTAAATTGAGGAAATAGAAGGATTTTAAAATGGAGATATTCATTTTCCGTAGTTTGAAGAGTTACTTTATTACTTTTTGAACATTGAGGGGCTAAATCGTAAATGACTAGTGATTTGTAAGGCTAAATTATATTTTTCCCCAAATATATTAGTTTTGGTTGAAATAATAAAACATGTACTAGGAAATATATATATATATATATATATATATATATTGGTGAATGACTAAACAGACCCACATCGAGTCCCCCTATAACTGTTGAAGCCCCACTGGCAGGTGCAATAGCAGAGCCAGAGGGTGCAGGAGCAGGGGTGGTAGCCGTAGCCTCTTGGCTGACCAACTGCAGGGTCCCTTTGGCCATCAGATTCTCGTCCTGAAAGTCGTGTAGCACCGGGTAGCCTTGTGTGCTCACTGCCCAACCCACCTGCCAAACCTGGTTCACCTTCTCCGTGTTCGCCGGCAGCTTCCATTTCCCGAAGATCTTGATGGTCCCGTTGGAGTCCTCGGTGCTAATGTCCCACACCTCGTAAACCAGCTTCGCACTCGACTCGCTTAAAATGTAGGAGCGGATGTTGTAGGTCTGGATGGTCATGAGGCCGTTGGATTGGAAGGCCAGCAGCGCTTGGGACCCACTCATGCCGGTCCCACTGGGGTTGATGGCCCACGCCACCCAGCCCTGGGGCTTGGCCGGCGAAGCCACGAAGGCCATCGACAGAGACGAATTGGACGCGTCGTTGTAGCTCCAGTGAAGGCACGCGCTCAGATGCGGAAGATCGGCGCGGTTGGGGTAAGCCTCCACCTCCTTGTTTGTGAACTAGTGCCAATTACAGTTCAGAGACTCACCCGGTGCGACCAGCTGAGCCACTGCTAAGATCCCCACCACCCCTCCACATGTACAACAACGCTTACCCATTGTGTTCAATGTAACAGAAAGATTTTAAATAAAATCTATAGTCTTCAAAACTTCTTTTTTTCCCTTAATTCATTTAAATAATATAAGATTTTAATATTCAGCAATATGAACTTGTAATAAAAATTATAATATTCAAGTATTTTTTTAATTAAATTTAATTATATAGTATAACGAACTTTCAGATCAATTTGCAAAATGGTTACAAATTATAATGAGCTCCTATTAGTTCAACTAATTAGTTTCAAAAGTCAATTGCGGTGTTTGTCTCACCAACTAAGAAGATTATGGTTACTTTGAAGTACATCTGAGATTGTGTAGTGGGCCTTTCCTCTTAGTTTTAAATTATTACACAAACATAATTTATAATGGGTATGTTGTTACGTATTTACCATGACTCACAATATTATAGATTCATGAAGGAAGCTATCACGACAGATATCATCTCATAGTTAAGGCAATCTAAAATGGTAATGTCTTTAATTATCATTTGCATCGAAAAGCTAATCATTGATGCAGTTCACAAAAGATGCTAATTACTACTCTTAACATTAAAATTTCCTTTTAAAAAAAAGATGCATTTGAAGGCATTATAGAATCACACTGTGTTGACACCATTGTTGAAGAATCTTCCGGTGATCGTGATGGTGAAGACAAGTAAGGTTTGGGTGGTACTTGTAAGGATTCAAGACTCCCTTCTAACATATTCACAACTGTGCTCATTGGTGGCCGACATAAAGGGTTAGTCTGTATGCACCACAAACTGACTATTATCATCTTCCTTGCACTTTTGTAATCGTCTTCATTCATAAGGCCCTGCAGTCCTAGATCTTCATTTTGTTCAAGACGCTTGTAAATCCAATGCGGAAAAAATATTTCACTAGTACGATCAATTTCAACATCTATATTCCTTCTTCCTCCAACAATTTCAAAAACCATCATTCCGTAGCTATAAACATCTGCCTTGTGAGAAACCCCTCCAATATTTCTACAAAATACTTCTGGAGCTATATATCCCGCAGTTCCTCTCGCACCCAACATTGATATAATACTCTCTTCTCTTGTGCATATTTTTGCAAGGCCAAAATCAGAAATCTTTGGGCTGAAGTTCTCATCCAAAAGAATATTGTGAGGCTTTATATCGAAATGTAAGATCCTTGTGCTGCAACCTCTATGTAAGTACTCTAATCCTCGAGCAATGCCAATTGCAATGTTGTGTAATGTCTCCCATTCCAATCGTCGAGCAACCTTTGAAGGACTTTTGTTATGTATGAACTTCTCTAGAGATCCGTTGGGCATAAACTCATAGATGAGGGCTCTTTTAGAACCCTCAAAGCAAAAGCCCATAAGACAGACAATGTTGACATGGGAGGTCCTACTAATGCTTGCAACCTCATTAATGAATTCCTCTCCATTACCTCTAGATTCCTTCAAAACCTTAACTGCCACAAGACATCCATCTTTTAACTTTCCCTTATAGACACCACCAAAGCCCCCTTCGCCTAATTTATCTCTAAAGAAGTTGGTCATTTTCTTGATATCTGAATAACTGTATCTTTTAATAGCAAGATGTCCATGATTTCTTAGAAAGTCTTGGACAGTCTTATGGTTTAGACTTTTCTTTTTCCAAAAATAAATTATTTGATTGGATGAGAAGTTTCTCTTGATCAAGCAGCAGATTAGAACCATCACAACTCCAATTCCAGGAAACAAAATGGCTGTAATCAAAGAATACACATTATGAAGTTATGTGGTGCATAAACAAGACTAATTAACTCAAACTACCCATTAAGAGTGTGATGTAAACATTTTCATGTAGTGGCAGCAGACAAGAAATGAAGAAGTTTAGATTGCCTAACTCGGAGGAAAATCATGAACTATGAAAAATTTTGTACTATATGTCCAAAAGAAAAGAAAAAAATGCAACACGGAAGTTTGAATACTTGACAACTCTTGAAGTCTTCCAATGGATTCCATATGTACTACATCCTTAATTACAACGATTAAAATGGAGAAAGTGGAGTCATTACCAAAACTGTTTGGAGAACCTTATATCATTAATTACATGCAATAATACTTCAAAGATTTCATAATTAGCCATACCCTCGAAGGAGTAATTATGTGTTGAAGATACAATAGATCACCACCAGACCAGATGAATAATATCGACAAAGAATATGAACATGGCAACAAATACCAACAAGAAGAGAAATGCTACACAAATTCCAACTCTTACACTATAAATTAAGTGCATGCTCCCTCACGTAACATATTTTATTACCACTAGATTTTATATGGGTCATTATTGAATTTTAGATCTAATAATAATTTCACTGTCACATTAAAGAGTGCGTACTTGAGAGTGTATAACATTTTTTCAACAAGAAATTTGATTGAAGAGATGTCTCACCTAATCCTATCGCCAATTGCTTTGTGTGGTTCTCTGCAACAGAAGAGATCGACAAACATAAAAGATGTTAGTTTAAACAATGAGGAATGAACTGAAGCAGCTAAATTGGCAGCCTTTGAATCCCTTAACAAGGTTAGTAAGAAAGAAATGTCAAAACCAGATCATATGTATCTGATATGGGTTTCATTGCAACAGAGTTATTACTTTTACTCATAATCTAAATTTGACACTCATCCAAATCAGCTCTATCCCTTTATAGGAGGGGATTATGGCATGGAACAGAAATAGAGCAGCACATGTGTTAGGAATAAATACAACGTAAAAGGAAAAAGAAATTTGTATGCATTTTCATGAATGAATGTATATGTGTATCCCCAACTATTATTGTTATTCTTATGTTTATACCTTTCTCCGCACCCAGACAATCAAGTTCCCCCTTGTCGTCGGGCTTACAATGACCTCCTCTAGTAAAACATCCGTAACATTCATCAGACACATACTATTTAAGGTCGAACTCAGCGGTTACCAGTTGAAACAGCTCATCTTCACCTGGCAACCGCTTCGGATTCTTTGGGAGCTGAATAATTGAACATCCAGAGAGAGAAGTGGGAAAACTATCGCTTGAACCATTATAGTAGACATCATGGTCAATGCAACTAATCTTTTTAAAATTTGTTGGGGGAGAATTATTGAGAGTGCGATTGCATTTAAAAAAGGTATTCATGGGCGCCTTGTTAAGAAAACAAGAATCATATCCATTAATCAACATTAGTCATAATTTGACAAGTCAACTATGTCCTTAAAACAAGGGATTTGGATTCCTTACATCCCATGTCCAAGGAGGAGAGTTTGGAAAAATTGTACTAAAACTAGAGTAATGATATAAGGAGGACTATAGTCCTTTTAGAGTGCTTCCAAATGTGAAGTGTCATTTAAAATTATCAATAGATCGAAATTCAATAATGACTATATCAAATTCAATAATAATTTTAAAAGTCACATCATAATTTGAAGGATTTTAAGAGGACTTTATATCATTACTTCTAAAACTATGCTCAAGCAAGTTGTTAGGACAAGAGGCCCCACTCACAACGTTATTTGAAGAAAAGAGGTAATGCTAGATACTCAATTTCCATCCTACTTACATACAATTGGTTTGATGGGGCAATGTCCACAAGCCATTAGGTAAACTTTTATTAAAAATGAAAAAAGTTTAAGGGTTGGTGGGCGCTGCCACATCAGCCCAATTATTTAAATACTTATCTTCAAAAAATTTTACTTGGTATATAATTTAGTAAGATACAATAACTTAATTAAAAAAAAAAAATTAAATCCCATATTAGTTATAAATGTTGATATGATAAAATCTAGATTATTTAATTAAATAATAGTCAGGATTTAAAAAAAAAAAAATCACTATGGAATTAGCCTAAGATATCTAAAAGAGCTTATCTAAATAGCATTACACAATTTTGAATAATTTAATTAACTTTAAGAACTCCTTCAAAGAATTGCATTAGAAAATTTAAAAGATTTCAATCCTATATTGTCTCCTACTTATTAGACAAACAAAAACATCAATTAAAAAAACAAAATAAATCAACGTGAAGGTGAAAGACAGAAATTTAATTATAGGAGTGGATTAGGGGGGCATGGAACAGAAATAATAGCATGCAGCACATGTATTAGCTAGCAGGAATAAATACAACCTAAAAAGCCAGAAATTTATATGCATGTTCAAGAATGTATGCGTGTAAATTAGAAAGAAAAAAAGAAATGTATGCGTGTATCCCCAAATATTTATTGTGTTATTCCTAGCTCTATACCTTTATCTGCACCGTCACAATAAAATTTTCTCTTGTCACGTGCCTTACATTGACCTCCTCTGTTATGACATCTTGTACATTCATCGGAGACACGCACTCGAAGTTCGAAATCACCGCTTAAAAGTCCAAACAGGTTATCATCATCTGGCAACGAACCATGAGGTAGGTTTCTATTCTTTGGGAGCTGAATAATTGAACATCCAGAGAGAGAACTGGGAAAACTATCGCTTGAATTACTATAGTAGATATTATAGCCATTGCAGCTCATATTTTTAAAACCTGAAGGGGGAGAAATATCGAGGGTGTGTTTGCATTTGAAAAAGGTCTGCTTGGGGGAAAATTCAAAAGAGATGAACGAAGAGCTGGGAAAAGTCAAATTGGTCAAGGATTCGCATCTTTTGGATTTGAAGTGCTCCCCAAGCTGTGTGTCATTGATATATATGGTGTTATCCAGAGAGAGGCTTATAACTTCATATTCTCTTCCACGGTCCTCCAGTTGGATCGTCGAATGCTTATCTTGACAATCTACTTTGAAAACACCGCATTCTGGCTTTGACTGATTGGTAAATGGGAAGTGAATCTGGCCCAGATGTCCACAGCGTAAGGGTGGACATTTTTGGGTGTATTTCACTGCTTCTTCAGCGGAGTTAAGCAGCAGGAGATATGAGAGAACAAAGAAAACGAACAGAAAGACAGAAGCCATACCAGAATTCCCAATTCACCAGCAAAAACAAAGAACGCCACCAATGACTTGTCGCTCTAAATTGAAATAATGTGTTTGAATAGACTCTTTCCTTATTTCTTCACTATATAACACTTAGTTTCTCAGTTTAACACGGTAGTTGACTTGGAAATTGAATATGGAAGACTTGCAATAATACAGGCTGAGAATTAATAGAGCAAGTCTGGGGTACCCATATGATAATAATTGGCCTTAATACCACACCCGAAGATGGTACTGAGGCGAGGGATTTTCCTACCCATCTTCCCTATTGACCCGCATTACAAAGACTTGACTCCTTGCCTCTTCAAAACCTCTGTACATTCAACAAAATTATTACTCTTGATAATGACTAGAACCAGAATGAAAAAGATCTCTCCTCACCCATGTCTTTCCTCTCTAATTCTCGTTTAAACATTCAATTATATTTATATTCCAGATTTTCTTTAATAGATTGACATGTAAAAGATACTTCATGTCAAGACTGAGGGATTATATTCTGGGAGTGACTCATTGAATTAATGTCTGTTTTCTAGGTTAATTAGGCTCATCCCTCCCGGGATGAGTCTATTCGGAGAGTCTCGTTATTTTAATATTACAGCCGAAAATGGTCATTAAAGTATTTGATTAAATAGTTAAATTTGTTTTTTTATTAACTTAAGCTTTTGAAAAAAGTGAGTATTTAATGTTAAAGTATAAATTAAATGATTAAATTTACTTATTCCTATTAACTTAAGCTTCTAGAATAAATAGTGATTTAACATGATATTAGAGCCAAAGGTTCTGAGATCGAATCTTGATTCCGTCAAATCACCCACTATTTAAATTAAATATTTCACAACACGTGATGAAGATTTTTTTTTTTTTTTTTTTTTTTTTTTTGTGTAAGTGATAAAGAAAATTAAAGTGTTAATTAAATGATTAAATTTATCTCATCATATCTGCGTGAGCAGAAATTTCCTACCTATCTTCCCCATTGACCCACGTTAGAAACGCAAAAAGATGTCTCATCACCCATGTATTGCCTCCCTAATTATCGTGCGAACATTGAAAAAAGGTGAAGAAGATTAGAAGATTAGACCATGGCAGTGATAATTGTATAACGAGTCTCTTTAGTAATAAAACAAAACAAAAATTGATAAATGGTCCACAAATCTTCGAAAAAGTTTGGGGCAGCGAGCCGTTTAAAGGCCAAAAGCATTTGGCGTCTTTGAAAAATCTTTAACGTGGTGGGTACCAAGTTGATTTACGTTAATCACACTATAAATTAAGCTTTTCAGTAGCCAGCAGGAGATGGCCGGGTAAAAGAGAAATTATTGACAAGACAAGGGAAGATGTTATTTTCTAGTTCGTGGCCTTTCTCCGTTCTGCTAGACTGCCGCCATGGATTTGACGCAAAAGGGGAAGTAAGAATCAAGGAATTAACATGGATTGAGTAGCCATTTTACGGGCCTCTATATAAATGGTCAACACAAACCCACCCATTGGTGAATGGGTTCTTTTCGAGATAAAGCCCAATTAAGACGGATCGATTAGAAAGGGCTTGGTTTTGGGTTAAGGTTTTTAGCCCCTGAACCCAGAATCAGATTGACCCAAGCTGCAACTAAGGGCCCGTTTGGGAGTGCGATTTCAATAATTGCGTTTTTAAAAATTGCGTTTTTAAAATCGTACAGGCGTTTGGTAAAACATACTAAAAAGTACTTTTTTTATCAATTGAGTGTTTGGATAACATTAGCATATAATTACGGTTTCTTGACCAAATTACCAATAAGAATGAACAAGACAGAGAGGACGAAGAAAAAAAAAAAAAAAAAAAAGAGAAAAGAAGGGTTTTAATATATTTTAGGTGGGTATTCTTGGTATTTTTTTCATTCTCATTCTAAAAAAGGTAATTATTGCGCAACATATCTTTTTAATAGAAATCGTGATTTTGTTTTAAATTCGTACTTTTTCAAATAAGCACTCTCTAATCAGTTTCTGGAAATCGCAGATTTTTTTGCGATTTTAAAATTTGCGTTTTTAAAATCGCAATCCCAAACACTCTAAAGTTGCGATTTAGTTTAAAATCGCAGATTATTTTTTTAAAAACGCACTGCCAAACACACCTTAACTTGACTTGCCCGCGCATGCCATCCTTGTGCACATTCTCCTTTTATGTCATTTGAGATTGTATCACACTATATGCATCTCACAAACTTCAATGAAACTTTTGATGTAGAAAAATTTTTAAAGAAAAAAGGATTGAAAGTTAATGGACTTAAAATCTGGTTTCCTAAAAATTCTATTTATAACATTACTCCTATTAGACTTATGAAGCAAGTGTTGATTTAACATGAAACATTGACATTTGCAACTTCACTAATAATTTGCTTCTAACCTATCATTTCAATAACAAGTAGACATCCTAGGTCGAATCAAGATACTGTAAAATCTAATATTTTTACTAAGAGCATCTCTAGCATGAAAATAAATTTTATAGGAAGTTGGCATAAATCAACTCTTTTGTAAAATCTTTAGTGTCTATTTTCTACTATTTTCCCTATTTATTTATTTTAATATTAATTTCTTCAATCTCGAGAGAGAAAACTGACCAGGAATTTGACAGCCCACGTAATGAGGTTGATCATCGGCGTAGAAGCACTGGAAACGGTAGTTCCGGTTGTTGTTGAACGTGGTCCCACAAAACCCTCCAGTACTACGCACGCAAATGCTGCAGTCGTTGGCCTTCCATTTCAGCCAAAACCCATTTTCCAGGGCCCCTCTAATCTCAACGTGGAGTTGAGATTTTCGGCTGCCTTAAGCGTCAGACACATTCCTTTTTTTTTTTTTTTTTTTAATAATTTGTTTTTTAAATTGAAGAAGATAAATATTAAAGAGAAATTCAAATTTGAGGTATTATCACTAAATTTAGGATGATAAAATTCTTTTTAAGTGATACCGTCCCTAAGAGCATTCCCAATGGAAGAGCCAAATGTTACTTTTATCTAGAATAGTTCTTAAAATGTTCAAAAAACCTCCCACATTGGATGAGCCAAAAATATATGTAAAATAGATATTTGATTAGAAGAGCTAAAAAAAAAGTTAAATGTAGCAGCACTTTTTAAGGAAGCCATTTTATTTTTTAGTGTTTCTCTCTCCTGCTTTATCTTTTTCCCAAATCTTTTCTTATCTTTTTTTTAGAAATATAGCTAATCGGATGTGGAGACACTTAAAAATGGCTTAGCTAAACTAGATAAAAATGAGTTTTGAAGAGCCATTTTACATAAAAATATGGCTCTTCCATTGGGAATGCTCTTAGGGTTAACCTTCCACCCTTAAGTTTTAGTTTTAAATCTAAAAATAAATTTTGAGGCATTAGAAACTAAATATTAACTCATACAAAATTTTTTTTTTTTCTTTTTTAATAAAATCACATCAGACTGTGGCAGACATTTGTCTAACTCTTGACAGCCTGATAGCAGAACTCCTCAATGTGATTCTCACCCCCATAAGCAGCTTGAACCGGTGCTACCACCCGAGTTTTGCACTCGTTTGACACGTTTGCCAGCTTCGGGTCGCCTTGAGACAGGGCCAGAACCTTTTCCCCATAACAACCGTCATAAAACTGTAAATCACCTGGAAGCGCCGAAGAGTTGCTGCAATTATAAAGCAGAAGTAGATTGCTCTGTTTTGGTACTAGCTCAAATCGGATACCAGGAAGGGATATGTTTTTTGTTAAAGGAAAGCAATCGGTGTTTGAATTAGAAAAGTCAGTGTTTGAGACGCGAATGGTCTGGTTTTGGTAGAAAATTTGGCGGATGGTGTAGTTGATATCGGCTGTGGTGATAGTGGGTTGGCCATTGATGTTGCAAGAGATCGGGAATCCAGGGTGGCCACAAGAGTGGTTTTCCGGCTGGGTACCTTGGATGAAGAAGGGGAATGTTATGTTTTGGCCATCACCTCAGTTTTGGGGAACACTGCACCTTAGGAACTGTGGGTCCACAGCACAGGATTTTCTAACTAGAAAGGAAAAGAAGAGGATGCACATGAGGCTTATCATTGGAGAAATGGGTGATACAAAGGTGCCCACGAACTTTGCCTCTTTCATTTCTGGATCTTCAAACTGTGGAGGGTCATAATCTGAGAAAAAGAGAAGAGAGGGAGAGGAGAAAGAGGAGTTGGAGGAAACGATAAAAGGGAGGGGAGGGAGATAAAGTACAGGAGTTAGGAAATTTTAGGGGGACGCAATTTTGATTTGACTTCCAAAGTTGCATGGGACTCTTTTGTGTCTGGGCTAACTCATAAACTTTCTTCCACTGATGTGTTGTAGGAAGAACCTTTTATAACTCTTGTGGCTGTTCATTTAGCTGCCTCTTTGAGTCTGTGATGTCTATCTTTGAAATGATATGCGCTCCTAGTAGTGTTGGCCGTGAACAACGTGCCTCTTTTTTATTCTTGGTCTTTTGCTAATTCTATTTCGAATATTAGTTTAGCTTTATCTTATTTTCATAGTTTGAATGCTTTGAAAATTTCTCGATGTACCAATTATAGGGCACATGCTTTAGCTAAATGGGCCGCTTCCAATCATGTTTTTGGAAACATTCCCACGGGGTTCCCTATTCTCTCTTCCATTCGGATCAAGAATGATAAGGACCCTCCCCTGTAACCCTTTTTCCTCATCTAATTAGAGAGAAAAAAAAAGTGTGTTGCGATAATTTTCTAAAAGTTTGCATATGTTGTAAAAGAAAAAAAAATTATATTGATTTTGAGAACTAACTTTTATTTTAAAATGAATTTGATAAACAAATATAGATGAAATTTTAAAGTAAATAGGGCTCATGAAATGGTTGGACTGTTTTGCTTATTGAACCGTGTTCTACTTACAATTTACAACATAAGTTTGTAGTTTCAAAAAAAATACACATCGATAGGTGTTACATAAAGGCATGGCCAAATCACCATAACCACTCCAATAGGTGTGGCCAATCACCCCATTAGGGGTACGGGAGTGTCGGACCACCCTAGTGCCCTACAGCCTACTACCATGCACACGTGTTCGTATTTGGTGTTTCGCACTACACGCGCAAATGCATACACCCAAATGCAATGTGTATTGGGCCGTTTGAATGCCAACTTGAATTTCTCGGCCGGAGATTCAATTAATTTGTTCAAAAGTCTTCAATGTCTTCCATATATATATATATATATATAAAATTTTGAACATTCGTTAAATGAGTAATAATAAAGAAAGTATGGAAGTGGACTCGGAAACAGAAAATGGAGCAAATGGCGCTTTGGCGTTGGGTTTGGTATTGGTAGAGACATATGAGCTCAGAAAAAAACAAGAAAAAAAAAAAAAAAAAAGGTACAAAAACGTTTTACGCAAGGTAAAATAGGGGTTTGTCTCAGACTTTACACAACCCCATTGACCCGGCCGGACTCGTCACTTTCAAAGGTGTCGCAAAGCTAAACATGATCACGGGGAGAGCAGCCCAGCTCCACACCTTGAGGCTTAAGGCTGAAGGGGAGGCTTGGATCAAGATATTTCCTAATTTAACCCCCAGAGAGCATATATATAGAGGCAGGTGATCATCTCCTTCTAATTAAGAGACGAAGCTTGGCCCCACGTGTACTGACCGTACGTGGGCGACATTCGCCTTTGTATTTCCTAATTAAGGGCCAAGGAGGAAGAATGGCTATGAATTATGGAATTCCCTGTTAGGAGAGTTTGATTTGACTTGGTTTTCATGATCCTTAAATTGTCTGAAATTTCCTGTTAGGACTTGTATTTTCTCACTCAATTTTATCAGCAATAAACCGGCCGTTAATAATATTTTTTATATGACTTTCATAAATAAGAAATTCTCATAAAAGTTCTCAAAAATAAGTCAATCGATTGAAAATTATGCTTTATAAAATAAATGTTACTAAAATTTTGAAAAAAAGAAAAGAGAGAAGAGAGAGAAGAGTTGTTATCTAGAGTTAAAAAAAAAAAATTATAAACCCAACCCGGGTGGTCATGTCAGCAGCTGTTTTCTTTTTAAATTTTAATTTATAACACAATGATTGAATCGCCAAATTTGAATTCATCCAAAGAGAATTCTTCCAGCTTTTCAACAACGTTAACATATATAGTGACAACTAAAAAGCTGCAAATCTAGCTAAAACTTGCCTGTGACTTTAAAATAATACTTACATAACATTATCACTATTAGAATAATAGAGAGATATAAAAGAGTGGAAGAATAATAAAGAGAGTGAAAGTACACAATGGACTACATTGTATTAATATAAATTAATACGAAAGACTACATTGATCTCTATTTATAGATAGGTTATGAGTGACAAGCAAATAACCTAATAGACAAAAAAAAAAAAAAAAAAAAAAACCCTAATAGATCTTGAACACATAAGAAAAATAAATAACCCTAAACATAATATTCTTAACAATCACGTTAGCTCTAGTAATGCAATACAAAATGCAAACCAAAATTGACAATTAGATGTTTGTTAGTCCTATTAAACGGTAAGACCATGACTTCAAAAGCTAATAGATGATTATGGTGCATTGAGTCTGAAAATCAAAGCTCATAAACTTATAATACTATGGGCATGTATGTATATCTATATATTGTCATATCATTATCACCAAAATTCAATGATTCATATCGAATTTCAAGTCGAAAGACTAACGTTATATATAAACTGCAACAATTTACTTATCGTGTTAAAAACTGATGTAACAGTTAATTATTTTCATACAAGATGCAAATATCACGTGAATTTGTAAGAAATATGTAAAAAAGAAAATAGATAATTGTAAGTAAAATAATCCTGAATCCTAGGACAACGCACGGAGCCACGTGGGTTGTATGTCTTGTCCGCATTAATAATTTAATAGTGGGCATCCTCTGTATCCTCCATTATAAAATTTAGTCATCGATCGTTCACATAATTGGACCATTTTGTTGGGTCCAAGTGGTATTTCCACTCTTTTTTTGTTTTTTTTTTTTGGTATGGTATTTCCACTCTTGCGTTGTCTATCATAGTACGTAGTAATTCTAGATATCTACACCTACCAAATATTGCTAAGATAAATGCGTAGAATACCTCCCTACTCGGATTTAAGTAGCGGCCACCACATCAACCAACACGAGTCACACACTCTGAAGTCTCAACACTTACGAGATATTTTAAGTCAATGTGAATTAGGGCCTATTTGAAATTGTTTTTTGAGGGTCTTAAAAGTACATTTAATATTCAAAAAGTTTGTTTAATAAAAAATACTTGTTTGGTTAAAAAATTAAAAGCACTTAAAAAAATCTAAATAGCCTAAAAATGGTTTAAACGCATTTTTGACTTTTTAACTTAAAAGCTTTATTTCTCAAACATAATCCCAAACAAGCTCTTATACTACGTATTCATCTTTAGGAAAAAATGAAAAATTAGTCTATATGATTATATCAATTTATTAAGATATGTAAGCTCTTTGTACTATAAACATGTTATGAAAACTTCTTATCTTAATATTCTAGTTCAGCACCTGAAAATAACAAATAGGTTTCTCCACCTAATTTTGTCTTCTTTTTTTTAACATAAACCATTAAATACCATGTTACTGTTAGTACCACTCAAATTATGACACCATAATAAAAACAAGCGATGAATGCATTTTTGGTTCTTTGGTTTGAGATTTTAAAAAGTGATTCATCACTCATTAGGGCAAGCGGAAAAAAAGTTGATTCATACCGTTAGAAAAGTTAACAGAATCCATTAATGTATTACATCAGCATTAATCATAGTGTGATATGTGTCACTTACAATACAAAAAAAATATTTAAAAATATAAAATATGAAAAAATTAAAATATAAAATATAAAAGGAATCCTAAATTCTCTCTTTTTAAAAACAATCGTATTCAAACTCAAAAACATCTGCTTCACCTTTTGCTTTTTGGCTAGACTGTAATGAGCCTGAACACGATTCTCTCAGAACATTTCCAATGGATGAGCTAAATGGTACTTTTATCTAAAATAACTTATTAGATTTGTAAAAAACCCTTCACATTGGATTAGCAAAAAAAAAAATGCAAAATGGATATTTAATTGGATTAGCAAAAAAAAAAAAAAAAAAAAAGCAATGTAGCACTTTTCAAGAGGAACCATTTTATTTGGTTTTTCTTATTTTCTCTTTTTTCCACTTGGGATCATTATAAGAATATTCTTTCACAATTTTTAATAAAAAGATATTTCATAAATATCATTGGCATTACTATGAGAATATGGTTTTCATACTTAATGTTGGCAAATACGACATTTGAAAAATAAAACCGTTGAAAATATAATTATTATAAAATACAACCGTTTCAAAAATATTATAGTTACAAAAATGATTATTTGAAAAATAATAATCATTGAAAAATTATTGTGCTAAACGAATTACTATTGAAAAAATAAAGAATGAAATACGAATTTTAGAAAAGAAATAAAGATAGAATTAATAGAGTAAAAAAATAATATTTAAATGATATAGATAAAAATATAGCTAATCGGATATAGGAGGCCTTTAAAAATTCATTAGCTAAACTAAATAAAGTGAGTTTTAAGGAGCTATTTTGTATAAAAATTTGGCTCCTCTATTGGGAATACTCTAAGCTTCGGGCCTATTTCTCCTAATATTATCATGAACAAAAGAATTGTGGTTATCTGAAACAGCAGCATATACATCATCTCTAGATAGCAATTGTTCTCTTCAAATAGTAAATACTCCAATTGCTAACACTACCAAGTTACTCACTGTTAAAATAATGGTTAAGTGATTAAATTTACATCTTCCTATCAGTTTAAGCTTTTGGGATAACTGGTAATTTAACATGGTATTAAAGCCAAAAAGTCCTGGGATTGAACCTTGATTCCATCAAATCACTTCTCATTTAAATTAAATATTCCACATGTTGAACCTCACATATTAAAATGGAGTTTGAACTCATACGTGAGGGAAAATGTTAAAGTAATGGTTAAGTGATTAAATTTAGCTCATCCTATCAGCTTAAACTTTTGAAATAACTGGTAATTTAACACTCACTCCAACACCCTTTCTCCCCTTCCCTCCCACCCCCTTAAAAAAGGGTATAGAAGAAAAGCCAAAAAGAAAAAAATTATTAAATAATATTATTCATTATGTAAATTACATTTTTATCTAACAATTATCATATAAAGGTGATGGGACAGTCCCAACTACTCCTGGGACTAATCCTTGGACTTTTGTTTTTTTAACAAGTACTAATCTAATAGTTGAGTTTGTCACGTTAATATTGTAAAATAAAAATATAATTTCTAACATTATTTGAAAGAATAAATATACGATAAAAAAGAAAATAATATGTAAGGAAGATTCTCCCCATTAATGATTCGTCAGACCATAGTGCAGCAGTTTTTTTAAAAAATATATTAACTTCATCCTCTAAAGCCAATTAGATTAGAATTGTAGTATGAGACTTGTGTCGGATTTTGGCACTGCACAATATTTAGTACAAGAGGCCAATGCATTTAACTATGGGATGGCCGATTTGTTTCAACTAACTTTTTTGTGCTATTAGTAGTAACTATAATGTTGTCTCCACCAGTGCTATCAATTAACTTCTAATTCAAACACTGACCATGTCTGGTTCTAGAATCTGTACCAGTACTATTGATCATTCAATATGGGAATGGACATTCTGTTGTTTGAATTAGTGCAATGCTAATTTTTTCTAATTGGTACTTGCATCACAAAGTTGTTGGCAGCACCAAGTGTGAGAGCAAATAACGAAGAAATAAGGAAACAGGGGCCATCCTAAATCAGAAACTAGTAAGACTGAAACAATGAAGATCTCTCATCTCTTAAATACTTCGTTTTCTCCCGCTACGCTTGTTGACTTGGAAAATATGCTCAAAAGACTTGCGGACACAATGAGGAAGTACGCCTTCTTTGAATTGGTCAGCCAAAGGACTCCAAAGAGGGAGTTTCATCCACACCTTCCCGGATAGTCCAAGAAAGACTTCTATGAGTCTTCTCTCTCCTACTTGCAAGAAAGACTACTCGGTGGAAGTTTGCAGCTTGCTTGAAACGTTAAGATAATGGGAGAAAGATGCATGAGAAACGCTCATCCACCCAGTAGTACTGGTGGAGCCCTGGATTTCTCCATCGTGAGGGCCCCGGTATTTATTTATTTATTTTTAAATGTTTAGCATTATTATTTAAGATTAATTCCTTGTTTCAGGGCCTAGTTAGTTTTGGCTAATTAATAAATGGGTTGATAAAAGTAGTGCGATTAAAGGAACTTTGCATGAAGAATACCCAACAGAGATGAGTAAGTGCTTGAAATTGAAGGCTGCAGAAGCTTAGAGGGCGCCCGGGTCTTGGATTTAAACTATTGATAGATCTCTTATAACGGTAACTTCAACAGGTGACCTAGCTAGTCATCTGGTTGATGAGCTCTTGAACAGATAACATAGCTATTAGTTTCATTATTGATATCATCCGTACCAAAATATCATTACTCCACGATGCATAATCTTTAAAAAGTTAAGAAGTCATAGAAAAAAAGAAATAAGTAACCACACGAAGCCCAGTTGACAGGTTCTACATGAAAATTTCTGTTGAGATGATTCTATTTCTATTCCATCTGATTTTTATTTCACGGAGTTATTGTATGAACTCATGGAAAAGAGATCTTCCAAGTACCCAAATACAAGAAACCATACTACTCTCTTTCCTTCTTTTTCTTTTTCTTTCTTCGTCTTTCAATGGTCTTTTATGGAATAGCCATATCTCGTGAAATCGTTTTTTTTTTTGGTGCCTCCAGATCATTGTATGCATAAATGATTTTAAAATTTAAAGAATAAAGACCGACGATTTGCTTGAAAAGGATATGATTTTCATCCTGACTGGGATCTCATGCCGGCAATCAGTATGAAAATCAAAAGAAAAAAAGGAAAAAAAAAGGCCAAAGATGTCTACAAAAAGAGGCCCAAGTTGCCCACCAAAAGAGGCCAAAGATGCCATTCTTGTGCGAACATGTCAAAAAAAAAAAAAAAAAAAAAGCCCAAAGATGCCCACAAAAAGAGGCCTAAGTTGCCCATTTTCTCCCTCTTGGCCCTTTGTTGGCCCATTTTCTTTTCTTCATGGCCCTTTGTTGGCCGATTATTTGACATTTGCGATATTGTTTCAAACCCATGCTCATTTCAGCCCATTGTTGGCTTGTTGGCCCATAGTTGACCCCATGTATTTCGGCTTTTGTGGTATTGTTTAAAACTCAGTACGGGCCTTTGTGGTATTGTTTCAAACCCAAGCCCATTTCAGCCCATTGTTAGCTTTCATATTTGGCCATTGGCCCATTATTTGTAATTTGGCATTTGTGGTATTGCCCATGCCCATTTTAACCCATAGTTGGCTTTCATGTAAGGCACATAGTTGGCCTATTCCGGCCAAAAGTTGCCAATGTTCAAAAGTCGCTGATGATCTTGGCCTCCGTCACCGATCAAAAAACACAAACTCAAGATTTCACAAGTCTTCACGTTGAGTTTGAGGGAGAGTGTTAGAGAAGAGCAATGTGGGTTGTCCCACATTGCTCATATATGAGAGTCCCTCTCCCCTTGTTTCCGAAATAAGTGGGGTTTATCTCACATTGTTAAAATACAAGGAGCTCTTCTCCTTTGGCTTCTATATAATGAGGTCCTTTATGTATAATATATTCACTCAATAAATGCAAGATGCAGCTTATAGGGCTTTAGTGTGTAGATATTGGTATATTGCCGAACTACTTTAAATCTTGTATCTCTTTATTATTATTTCTGCATTATGATTTCTTTCGGTATGCACCATCTTAGTGTTGGATTAATCTCTGATTCTGGCAGCAGGGACAGGAATGGAGAAACAATCAAATCAAGGTAGCAATTTGGCAACGTCCGTATGAATTTGTTTATCTCCTTATTTGGCCAAAATCAAAAGGAAAAAAAAAAATTGCTCTGTTCCGAGTAAGGTCTTCATAGAAACTTCTATTTCCTGTGCAATCTTTTCAGCTAATAGTGTAGCAAGTCTTGAGGCTTTACATATAATTTCTTTAGACTCTGTAGTGAGTTCCAAATAGCTCAACTATGCTTTAGCTAGTATGGGCACTTAAATAAAGACTCGATTGAAAATCGATGGAACTCACAACATTATAAATTCTTGATGAAAGTTATCATGGCAGATTTCATTCCATAGTTAAGGTAATAGTTAAGTCGGTAACTATAAAACGCATCCACAAGCTAATAATTGATGCAATTCACAAAAGATGCTACTTACTGCTCAAACACTAAAATTTTCATTTAAACAAAAGATGCATTTTAGGGCATTACGGAATCATACTGTAGTGAACTCATTGTTGTCGAAGAATCTTCTGGTGATCTTGATGGTGAGGACAGGAAAGGCTTGGGTGGTACTTTCAAGGATTCAAGACTCCCATCTAACATATTCACAACTATACTCATCGATGGCCGATTTGATGGATCAGTTTGTATGCACCATAAACTCACTATTATCATTTTCCTTGCACTTTCACGATCCTCTTCATTCATAAGGTCCTGCAGTCCTAGATCATCTTGTTCAAGACGATTATAAATCCAATGCGAAAAAAATATTTCATTGGTATGATCATTCTCGACATCTATATTCCTTCTTCCCTCAACCATTTCAAACCATCATTCCATAGCTATAAACATCTGACTTGTGAGAGACCTCTCCAAAATTTGTACAAAATACTTCTGGAGCTATATATCTTGCTGTACCCCTCGCACCCAACATTGATATGATGCTTACTTCTCTACTGCATATTTTTACAAGGCCAAAATTAGAAATCTTTGGGCAGAAGTTTTCATCCAAAAGAATGTTGTGAGGCTTTATGTCAAAATGCACGATTCATGTGTTGCAACCTCTATGTAAGTATTCTAATCCTTGAGCAATGCCAAGTGCAATCTTGTATAATGTCTCCCATTCCAATCGTCGCTCATCGCTGTGAGGGACTTTTTTTATATATGAACTTCTCGAAAGATCCGTTAGGCATAAATTCATAGATGATAGCTCTTTTAGAACCCTCAAAGCAAAAGCACATAAGAGAGACATGTTGACGTGGGAGGTCCTACTAATGCTTGCAACTTCGTTAATGAATTCCTCTCCATTACCTCTTGATTCTTTCAAGACCTTCACTGTCAGAAGACATTCATCTTTTAACTTTCTCTTGTAAATACCACCATAGCCCCCTTTGCCTAATTTATCTCTAAGGAGGTTAGTCATTTTCTTGATATCTGAATAACGGTATCTGTTAATAGCAATAGGTCTATGGTTCTTAAGAAAGACCTCGACAGTCTGATGGTTTAGACTTTCTTTCTTCAAAAAATTAATAATTTTATTGGATGAGAACTTTCTCCTGAAGCAGTAGATTATAACCAGCACAACTCCAATTCCAGCAGATATAATGCCTGCAATCAAAGAGTAGAAATTACGAAATTATGCGGTGCATAAACCAAAGTAACTTGAACTACCAATTAATTAAGAGTGTCCTTAACCTCGCTAAATTTGCATTTTCTTTACATGAAGTAATACCCCCAAAGATTTGATAATTAGCGATACTCTTTGAAAGGAGTGAAAAAGGAGTTGCAATTTATGTGTTGTAGATACAAATATACAATAGATTACCCCAGATGCAATAATTTGAGTTATGTCAGCTGACCAATATTTAGCAAACATTTGAATACTAATATCAACAAGAAATTTGATTGAAGTGGTATCTCACCTATTCCTATCGCCAGATTCTTTTTGTTACGCTCTGCATCTGAAGATAGAAACATAAAAGATGTTACTTAAACAATGAAGATTGAAGTGAGGCAGCTAAAATATTGGCAGCCTTTGAAACTTTAACAGGGTTAGTAAGAAAGAAATATCAAAACCTTCGCGAAGTTTGTAGAGTTTTAGTTGAGTGCCTTGAGGCGATTTGCTTTTCAAACTTCTTAAAACCATTTGATCAAAACCTGTAATTCTTGTTAAAATGTTAACTAATTAATTGAATTATTTTATTTTATTAACTTAAAATTTTGAGATAAATGATGATTTAATATGATATTTAGGTAAATGTATTGAGTTTGAATCTTGTCTTTATCATCATTTAGTTTTCATTTAATTAAATATTCTACTTGATCTAGACATAAGTGTTAAAATATTACACGAGTGAAAGTATTAAAATTTTAACTAAATCATCTACATAATTTATCATGGAATCTTAAAATATAAATTAAATGATTAAATTTATTTTAATTAAATATTTTGTATGTTAGGTCTCACTTATTAAGAGTGAGTTTGAGTCCACACATAAATATATCATTTCTTCCAATCCACTTAAACTTATGGAACAAGTGGTGATTTAACATGAAACAATGGTCATTGCAACTTCACCAATAATTCGTTTCTAACCTATCATTCCATGAACAAGTAGACATCCTAAGTCGAATCAAGAACTAAGTAGACATTCTCGACATGTCAAAAAAATAAAAATTATGGTAAAATGCCAACAGAAGACTCCCAGTTTTGTTGGCCTGAGGTTGTTGTGTTGTTCTTGCCCATTGAGAGCTCAAAATCATAGTTTATGAGAAATTAATCAATATAAACAGAAGAAATCGCACCAAGACAGCAATGCTAAGTGAAAATAAACCCTTCTATTTGAGAATAGATTAATAATAATAATAATAATAAAAAAAAAAAACCATTTACTTTTTGTTGTTATTCTTCATGCATGGAAGAGGGGGTACATAAATGACAAAATCCCTTAGCCAAATCTTCTTTTCTCAACATATGCCTTCTTTTATTATGACACAGCATTTGATAAGTAATGTTAGAGAAAAAATTTAAGAAATATAGCATATATTTTCCATATCTATTTTATAATATAATTGAGATAAATAAATATAGTAATCAAATCAATTTCAACCCTAGAGATGAGAAATTATTCCACGTCCAGTAGCTTTTATTTGTTTCCCTACGTAGCAGGAAAAATAAAAAATAAAAAAATAACATTTAATTAGGGCTCCAAACGTTATTTCGTCAATTAGCTAGTTCTACAAGAAACAAGAATACAATAGATTCCTGTGGACCTACTAATCTAAAATGCAGCACTGCCTGTTTTCTTTTGAAAGTAATATCTTTTTAAATAAAATCTATAGTCTTTAAATAATATAAGATTTTAATATTCAGTAATATGAACTTGTAATAAAAATTATAATATTCAAGCATTTTTTTAATTAAATTTAATTATCTAGTATTACGTACGAACTTTCAGATCAATTTGCAAAATGGTTACAAATTATAATGAGCTCCTATTAGTTCGACTAAGCTCCAGAAGTCAATTGCGGTGTTTGTCTCACCAAGTAAGAAGAGTCTGGTTACTTTGAAGTGCTTCTATGATTGTGTAGTGAGCATTTCCTCTTAATTTTAAATTATTATACAAACATATTTTATAATGGGTATGTGGTTATATATTTACCAGGACTCACAGCATTATAGATTCATGAAAGAAGCTATCATAGAAGATATCACCCCATAATTAAGGCAATAAAAAATGGTAATGTCTTTAATTCTAATTCGCATCAACAAGCTAATCATTGATGCAGTTCACAAAAGATGTTAGTTACCACTCTTAACATTAAAATTTCCTCTCTTCAAAAAAAGAAAAACATTAAAATTTCCTTTTAAAGAAAAGATGCATTTGAAGGCATTATAGAATCACACTGTGTTGACACCATTGTTGAAGAATCTTCCGGTGATCGTGATGGTGAAGACAAGTAAGGTTTGGGTGGTACTTGTAAGGATTCAAGACTCCCTTCTAACATGTTCACAACTGTGCTCATTGGTGGCCGGATTAAAGGGTCAGTCTGTATGCACCACAAACTCAATATTATCATCTTCCTTGCACTTTTGTAATCCTCTTCATTCATCAGGCCCTGCAGCCCTAGATCTTCATTTTGTTCAAGACGCTTGTAAATCCAATGCGGAAAAAATATTTCACTGGTACGATCAATTTTGACATCTATATTCCTTCTTCCTCCAACAATTTCAAAAACCATCATTCCGTAGCTATAAACATCTGCCTTGTGAGAGACCCCTCCAATATTTCTACAAAATACTTCTGGAGCTATATATCCCGCAGTTCCTCTCGTACCCAACGTTGATATAATACTCTCTTCTCTTGTGCATATTTTTGCAAGGCCAAAATCAGAAATCTTTGGGCTGAAGTTCTCATCCAAAAGAATATTGTGAGGCTTTATATCTAAATGTAAGATCCTTGTGCTGCAACCTCTATGTAAGTACTCTAATCCTCGAGCAATGCCAATTGCAATGTTGTATAATGTCTCCCATTCCAATCGACGAGCAACCTTTGAAGGACTTTTGTTATATATGAACTTCTCTAGAGATCCGTTGGGCATAAACTCATAGATGAGGGCTCTTTTAGAACCTTCAAAGCAAAAGCCCATAAGAGAGACAATGTTGACATGGGAGGTCCTACTAATGCTTGCAACCTCATTAATGAATTCCTCTCCATTACCTCTAGATTCCTTCAAAACCTTAACTGCCACAAGACATCCATCTTTTAACTTTCCCTTATAGACACCACCAAAGCCCCCTTCGCCTAATTTATCTCTAAAGAAGTTGGTCATTTTCTTGATATCTGAATAACTGTATCTTTTAATAGCAAGATGTCCATGATTTCTTAGAAAGTCTTGGACAGTCTTATGGTTTAGACTTTTCTTTTTCCAAAAATAAATTATTTGATTGGATGAGAAGTTTCTCTTGATCAAGCAGCAGATTAGAACCATCACAACTCCAATTCCAGGAAACAAAATGGCTGTAATCAAAGAATACACATTATGAAGTTATGTGGTGCATAAACAAGACTAATTAACTCAAACTACCCATTAAGAGCGTGATGTAAACATTTTCATGTAGTGGCACCAGGCAAGAAATGAAGAAGTTTAGATTGCCTAACTGGGAGGAAAATCATGAACTATGAAAAATTGTGTACTATATGTCCAAAAGAAAAGAAAAAAATGCAACGCGGAAGTTTGAATACTTGACAACAACTCTTGAAGTCTTCCAATGGATTCCATATGTACTACATCCTTAATTACAACGATTAAAATGGAGAAAGTGGAGTCATTACCAAAACTGTTTGGAGAACCTTATATCATTAATTACATGCAATAATACTTCAAAGATTTCATAATTAGCCACACCCTCGGAAGGAGTAATTATGTGATGAAGATATATACAATATATCACCACCAGCCCAGATGAATAATATTGACAAAGAATATGAACACAGCAACTAATACCAACAAGAAGAGAAATGCTACACAAGTTCCAACTCTTACACTATAAATTAATTGCATGCTCCCTGACGTAACATATTTCATTACCACTAGATTTTAGATGGGTCATTTTTGAGTTTTAGATCTAATAATAATTTTACTGTCACATTAAAGAGTGCATACTTGAGAGTGTGTAACATTTTTCCAACAAGAAATTTGATTGAAGAGATGTCTCACCTAATCCTATCGCCAATTGCTTTGTGTGGCTCTCTGCAACAGAAGAGATTGACAAACATAAAAGATCGATGTTAGTTTAAACAATGAGGAATGTAGTGAAGCAGCTAAATTGGCAGCCTTTGAATCCCTTAACAAGGTTAGTAAGAAAGAAATGTCAAAACCAGATCATATGTATCTGATATGGGTTTCATTGCAACAGAGTTATTACTTTTACTCATAATCTAAATTTGACACTCATCCAAATCAGCTCTATCCCTTTATAGGAGGGGATTATGGCATGGAACAGAAATAGAGCAGCACGTGTTAGGAATAAATACAACGTAAAAGGAAAAAGAAATTTGTATGCATTTTCATGAATGAATGTATATGTGTATCCCCAAATATTGTTGTTATTCTTATGTTTATACCTTTCTCCGCACCCAGACAATCAAGTTCCCCCTTGTCGTCGGGCTTACAATGACCTCCTCTAGTATAACATCAGTAACATTCATCAGACACATACTGTTTAAGGTCGAACTCAGCGGTTACCAGTTGAAACAGCTCATCTTCACCTGGCAACCGCTTCGGATTCTTTGGGAGCTGAATAATTGAACATCCAGAGAGAGAAGTGCGAAAACTATTGCTTGAACCATTATAGTAGACATCATGGTCAATGCAACTAATCTTTTTAAAATTTGTCGGGGGAGAATTATTGAGAGTGCGATTGCATTTAAAAAAGGTATTCATGGGCGCCATGTTAAGAAAACAAGAATCATATCCATTAATCAACATTAGTCATAACTTGACAAGTCAACTATGTCCTTAAAACAAGGGATTTGGATCCCTTACAATCCCATGTCCAAGGAGGAGAGTTTGGAAAAATTGTACTAAAACTAGAGTAATGATATAAGGAAGACTATAGTCCTTTTAGAGTCCTACCAAATGTGAAATGTCATTTAAAATTACTAATAGATTGAAATTCAATAATGACTATATCAAATTCAATGATAATTTTAAAAGTCACATCACAATTTGAAAGATTTTAGGAGGACTTTATATCATTACTTCTAAAACCGATGCTCAAGCAAGTTGTTAGGACAAGAGGCCCCACTCATGACGTTATTTGAAGAAAAGAGGTAATGTTAGATACTCAATTAATTCCATCCTCTACTTACATACAATTGGTTTGATGTGACAATGTCCACAAATCATTAGACCAACTCTTTTTAAAATTGAAAAAAAGTTTAAGGGTTGATGGGCACTGCCACATCAGCCCAATTATTTAAATACCTTTCTTCAAAAATATTTTACTTGGTATATAATTTAGTAAGATACAATTACTTAATTTTTTTTTTTTTAAAAAAAAATTAAGATCCCATATTAGTGATAAATGTTGATATGATAAAATCTAGATTATTTAATTAAATAATAGTTAGGATTTTTTTTTTTAAAAAAAAAAAAATCACGGTAGAATTAGCCTAATTAAGATATCTAAAAAGAGCTTATCTAAATAGCATTACACAATTTTGAATAATTGAATTAACTTTAAGAACTCCTTCAAAGAGTTGCATTAGAAAATTTAAAAGATTTCAATCCTATATTGTCTCCTACTTATTAGACAAACAAAAACATCAATTAAAAAACAAAATAAATCAACGTGAAGGTGAAAGACAGAAATTTATAGGAGTGGATTAGGGGGGCATGGAACAGAAATATAATAGCATGCAGCACATGTATTAGCTAGGAATAAATACAACCTAAAAAGCCAGAAATTTATATGCATGTTCAAGAATGTATGCGTGTATCCCCAAATATTTATTGTGTTATTCCTAGGTCTATACCTTTATCTGCACCGTCACAATCAAATTTTTCGTTGTCGCGTCCCTTACATTGACCTCCTCTGTTATGACATCTTGTACATTCATCGGAGACACGCACTCGAAGTTTGAAATCACCGCTTAAAAGTCCAAACAGGTTATCATCATCTGGCAACCGACCATTACGGGGGCTCTCCTTCTTTGGGAGCTGAATAATTGAACATCCAGAATGGTTTGAAATACTATAGTAGATACTATGGTTATTGCAGCTCTTTTTTGTAAAATGTTTTGGGGGAGGAATATCGAGGGTGCGGTTGCATTTAAAAAAGGTCTGATTGGGTCCGGCTATTTCAAAAGAGATGAAGGAATAGCTGGAAGAAGTCAAATTGGTCAAGGATTCGCATCTTTTGGATTTGAAGTCCTTCCGAAGCTGTGTGTCATTGATAAATATGGTGTTATCCTGAGAGATGCTTATAACTTCATATTCTCTTCCACCGTCCTCTAGTCGGATCGTTGAAGGCTTATCATGATGATCTGGACAATGTACTTTGAAAACACCGCATTCTGGCTTTGATTGAGTGGTAAATGGGAAGTGAATCTCGCCCAGATGTCCACAGCGTAAGGGTGGACATTTTTGGGTGTATCTCACTTCTTCTTCAGCGGAGTTACGCAGCAGAAGATATGAGAGAAGAAAGAAAACGAATAGAAAGACAGAAGCCATACCAGAATTCCCAATTCACCAGCAAAAGCCAAAGAACGCCACCAACAAGTTGTTGCTTGAATAATCTCTTTCCTTATTTCTTCACTATATAAGACTTAGTTTCTCAGTTTAACACGGTAGTTGACTTGGAAATTGAATATGGAAGACTTGCAATACAGGCTGAGAATTAATAGAGCAAGTCCGGGGTACCCATATGATAATAATTGGCCTTAATACCACACCCGAAGATGGTACTGAGGCGAGGGATTTTCCTACCCATCTTCCCCATTGACCCGCATTACAAAGACTTGACTCCTTGCCTCTTCAAATCCTCTGTACATTCAACAAAATTATTACTCTTGATAATGACTAGAACCAGAATGAAAAAGATCTCTCCTCACCCATGTCTTTCCTCTCTAATTCTCGTTTAAACATTCAATTATATTTATTCCAGATTTTCTTTAATAGATTGACATGTAAAAAATATTTCATGTCAAGACTGGGGGATTATATTTTGGGAGTGACCCATTGAATGTCTATTTCTTAGGTTAATTAGGCTCATCCCTCCCGGGATGAGTCAATTCTGAGAGTTTCATTATCTTAATATTACAACCGAAGATGATTATTAAAGTATTTGATTAAATAATTAATTTTTTTTTATTAACTTAAACTTTTGAAAAAAGTGATTATTTAATGTTAAAGTATAAATTAAATGATTAAATTTACTTATTCTTATTAACTTAAGCTTCTAGAATAAATAGTGATTTAACATGGCATTAGTGCTAAAGATCCTGAGATCGAATCTTAACTCTGTCAAATCACCCACTATTTAAATTAAATATTTCACAACACGTGATGAAGATTTTTTTTTTTTTTTTTTTGTAAGTAAGTGATGAAGAAAATT
>NC_081541.1:7149367-7155676 GCF_901000735.1 Corylus avellana
GGTGACTTAATCAGCCATATGACCAATGGGTGATTCGACTATTCTCAAAACAGTCAAAGGGGTGATCAACCAACTCCACTAGTGTAGTGAGAGATTGGTAGTGGTAAATGGTAATGCTATAGTTAGCTTGGTGAGGTTTGGTCAGCAGCAGTTGGGAAGAGAGACAGATTTAAGTTTTTAATGATGCAGCATAATATGGGCCTCATTCATTTAAAATAAATATTTCATATTAGATGTATTGCACTTAAATTACCACCGGATCTCCATCCGCCATGACAGTAAGGCTGATAGAGCCGCTTTGCTATAAGCTCTTTTTTTTTATTGATTTAGCTCCTACAACAGGAGTACTATTATAAATAGAATTTTTAGGAAACCTGATTTTAAGTCCAGTAACTTTCAATCCTTTTTTCTTTAAAATAGTTTCCACAACAAAAGTTTCTTTGAAGTTTGAGAGATGCATACAGTGTGATACAATCTCAAATGACATAAAAGGAGAATGTGCACAAGGATGGCATGTGCGGGCAAGTCAAGTTAGTTTCAGCTTGGGTCAATCTGATTCTGGGTTCAGGGGCTAAAAACCTTAACCCAAAACCAAGCCCTTTCTAATCGATCCGTCTCAATTGGGCTTTATCTCGAAAAGAACCCATTCACCAAAGGGTGGGCTTGTGTTGACCATTTATATAGAGAGGCCCATAAAATGGCTACTCAACCCATGTTAATTCCTTGATTCTTACTTCCCCTTTTGCGTCAAAATCCATGGCGGCAGTCTAGCAGAACGGAGAAAGACCATGAACTAGAAAATAACATCTTCCCTTGTCTTGTCAATAATTTCTCTTTTACCCGGCCATCTCCTACTGGCTACTGTAAAGCTTAATTCACCACTTTAAAGATTTTTCAAAGACGCCAAATGTTTTTCGCCTTTAAACGGCTTTCACGCCGCCCCAAACTTTTCCAAAGATTTGTGGATCATATATCAATTTTTTTTTTTTTTTTTAATTTATTACTAGAAAGACTCGTTGTACAATTATCATTGCCATGGTCTAATCTTCTTCACCTTTTTTCAATGTTCGCACCATAATTAGGGAGGCAATACATGGGTGATGAGACATCTTTTTGCGTTTCAAACGTGGGTCAATGGGGAGGATAGGTAGGAAAATTTCGTTCACGCAGATAGGATGAAGTAAATTTAATCATTTAATTAACACTCTAATTTTCTTCATCACTTACTTACAAAAAAAAAAAATTCTTCATCACGTGTTGTGAAATATTTAATTTAAATAGTGGGTGATTTGACAGAGTTAAGATTCGATCTCAGGATCTTTGGCTCTAATACAATGTTAAATTACTATTTATTCTAGAAACTTAAGTTAATAGGAATAAATAAATTTAATCATTTAATTTATATTTTAACATTAAATAATCACTTTTTTCAAAAGCTTAAGTTAATAAGAAAAAATAAATTTAATTATTTAATCAAATACTTTAATAACCATCTTCGGCTGTAATATTAAGATAACGAGACTCTTGGAATTGACTCATCTCGGGAGGGATGGGCCTAATTAACCTAGGAAACAAATATTCAATGGGTCACTCCAAGAATATAATCCTTCGGTCTTGAGATGAAGTATTTTTTACATGTCAATCTATTAAAGAAAATCTGGAATATAAATATAATTGAATGTTTAAACGAGAATTAGAGAGGAAAGACATGGGTGAGGAGAGATCTTTTTCATTCTGGTTCTAGTCATTACCAAGAGTAATAATTTTGTTGAATGTACAGAGGTTTCGAAGAGTCAAGGAGTTTAAGTCTTTGGAATGCGGGTCAATAAGGAAGATGGGTAGGAAAATCCCTCAACTCAGTACCATCTTCGGCTGTGGTATTAAGAAATTTCCGAAAGCACAGACCAATTATCACTTACTCTAATCTCAGCCTTGTATTACAAGTCTTCCATATCCATTTTCCAAGTCAACTACCGTGTTAAACTGATTAACTAAATGTTATATAGTGAAGAAACAAGGAAAGAAGTTATTTCAATTTAGAGCAACAAGTTGGTGGTGTTGTTTGTTTTCTCCGGTACTGAAGTGGGAATTCTGGTATATATGGCTTCTGTCTTTCTGTTCGTTTTCTTTCTTCTCTCACATCTCCTGCTGCTTTTCTCCGCTGAAGCAGAAGTGAGATACACCAAAAAATGTCCACTCTTTCCCTGTGGAAATCTGAGCTCGATTGGCTTTCCATTCACCAAGGAGGAAAACCCAGAATGCGGTGTTTTCACAATAGAGTGCCGGGATGATGCGTCTCCGATAATCAAACTGGAGGGTGGAAGGCAATATGAAGTTCTAAGTATCCATCCGGATAACACCAACATACATATCAGAGAAGAATGGCTTGGGGAGCTGCACCCTGCAACCCCTGCTCCCGTTGAATGTGAATTCTTACATAATCTGACTTTTCCCAGCTCTTCGTTCATCTCTTTTGAATTTTCCCCCAACCAGACCTTTTTCAAATGCAAACACACCCTCGATATTTCTCCCCTTACAGATTTTAAAAATATGAGCTGCAATGGCGATAATATCTACTATAGTATTTCAAACCATAGTTTTCCCACTTCTCTCTCTGGATGTTCAATTATTCAGCTCCCAAAGAATCCGAACCCAGAGGAGTTTGGACTTTTAGCCGTTGAGTTCGACCTTAAACTGCATGTCCCTGATGCATGTTACAAATGTTATCAAAGAGGAGGTAACTGTAAGCCCGACGACCAGGGGGAACTTTATTGTCTGGGTGCGGAGAAAGGTATAAACATAAGAATAACAACAATATTTGGGGATACACATATACATTCATTCATGAAAATGCATACAAATTTCTTTTTCCTTTTACGCTGAATTTATTCCTAACACGTGCTGCTCTATTTCTGTTCCATGCCATAATCCCCTCCTATAAAGCGATAGCTTTAGCTGATTTGGATGAGTGTCAAATTTAGATTATGAGTAATAGTAATAATTAACTCTGTTGCAATGAAACCCATTTCTCTCTTACTAACCCTGTTAGGGATTCAATGGCTGCCAATTTAGCTGCTTCACTCATTCCTCATTGTTTAAACTAACATCTTTTATATATGTTTGTCTCTTCTGTGGCAGAGAATCACATAAAGCAACTGGAGATAGGATTAGGTGAGATACCTTTTCGATCAATTTTTTTTTTTTGGAAAAATGTTATACACACTCTCACTCTCACACTGTTAATTAGTACTTTCCTTAACATGACAGTGAAATCACCATTAGATTCAAAATTTAATAATCATACATCCAAAATTTATTGGTAATGAAATATGTTACGCTAGGGAGTATGCACTTTGGACTGTGAGAGTGAGAGTTTGTGTAACATTTCTCTTATTGTTGATATTAGTTGTTACGTTCATATTCTTTGTCGATATTATTCCATCCGGTGGTGATCTATTGTATCTTCAACACAAAATTTCTTTCGAGGGTGTGGCTAATTATGAAATCTTTCGAAATGATATAGCTAGGGTTCTCCAAACAGTTTTCGTAATGACTCAACTTTCTCCATTTTAATCGTTCTAAGGATGTATTATTTATGGAATCCATTGGAAGACTTCTAAACTTGTTCTCAAGTATTCAAACTTCCGTGATGAATTTTTTTTTTTTTTTTTTCAAATTTTAAACCTGTAATACACAATTTTTCATACCTCATGATTTTCCTCCTTGTCTCCTTCTCTGGAATCAATACTTCTTCATGTCTTCTCTGGTGTCACTACAAGAAAATATTTAGGACCACACTCTCAAGAGGTAGTTTGAGTTAATTAGTCTCGTTTATGCACCACATAACTTCGTAATGTGTACTCTTTGATTACAGCCACTTTATTTGCAGGAATTGGAGTTGTGATGGTTCTAATCTACTGCTTGATCAAGAGAAAGTTCTCATCCAGTCAAATTATTTATTTTTGGAAAAAGAAAAGTTTAAACCATAAGACTGTCCATGACTTTCTAAGAAATCATGGACTTCTAATTACTATTAAAAGATACAGTTATTCAAATATCAAGAAAATGACCAACTTCTTGTTGATTTTTTATTTCTTTATTTTGGCTTAATTTCTTGTTGATATTATTCCATCTGAGGTGATCTATTATATCTTCAAAACATAAATTGCAACTCCTTTTTTACTCCTTCCGACGGTGTGCCTCATTTTTTCATGTAATGCTGTGCGGTTCCCCAATCAGTTTTAGTAATGGCTCCACTTTCTCCATTTTTATCATTCTTAAGGATGTACTATCTATAATCTATGGAATCCATTGGACGACTTCTAGAGTTGTTGTCAAGTATTCAAACTTCTGCGTTGATTTTTTTTTTTTCTTCGTTTGGACCTATAATAGGCAATTTTTCATTGTTCACGATTTCCCTCCGAGGCTCCCTCTCTCGGAATCAATTATTTTCTTGTTTGGTGTGACTACAATAAAATGTTTAGGATCACACTCTCAATGGGTGGTTCATGTTAGTCTTGTTTATGCACCACATAACTTCGTAATCTCTATTCCTTGATTACAGGCACTTTACCTATTGGAATTGGAGTTGAGATTGCTATAATTTGCTGTTTAAGGAGAGAGTTCTCATCCAATAGATTCATTTATTTTTGGAAGAAGGAAAGTTTAACCGATCAGACTATCCAGGCCTTTCTAGGGAACTATGGACCTCTTGCTGTTAGAAGATACCATTATTCAGATATCAAAAAAATGACTAACCTTTTTAGAAATAAATTAGGTGTAGGGGGCTTTGGTAGTGTGTACAAGGGAAAGTTAAAAAAGATGAATGTCTTGTGGCAGTGAAGGTTTTGAAGGAATCTAGAGGTAATGGAGAGGAATTCATTAATGAGGTTGCAAGCATTAGTAGGACCTCTCATGTCAACATTGTCTCTCTTATGAGTTTTTGCTTTGAGGGTTCTAAAAGAGCCATCATCTATGAGTTTATGCCCAACGGATCTCTAGAGAAGTTCATATATAACAAAAGTCCTTCAAAGGTTGCTCGACGATTGGAATGGGAGACATTATACAACATTGCAATTGGCATTGCTCAAGGATTAGAGTACTTACATAGAGGTTGCAACACAAGGATCTTACATTTCGATATAAAGCCTCACAATATTCTTTTGGATGAGAACTTCAACCCAAAGATTTCTGATTTTGGCCTTGCAAAAATATGCACAAGAGAAGAGAGTATTATATCAATGTTGGGTGCGAGAGGAACTGCGGGATATATAGCTCCAGAAGTATTTTGTAGAAATATTGGAGGGGTCTCGATCTCACAAGACAGATGTTTATAGCTACGGAATGATGGTTTTTGAAATTGTTGGAGGAAGAAGGAATATAGATGTCGAAATTGATCGTACCAGTGAAATATTTTTTCCGCATTGGATTTACAAGCGTCTTGAACAAAATGAAGATTTAGGACTACAGGGCCTTATGAATGAAGAGGATTACAAAAGTGCAAGGAAGATAATAATAGTCAGTTTGTGGTGCATACAGACTGACCCTTTAAGCCGGCCACCAATGAGCACAGTTGTGAATATGTTAGAAGGGAGTCTTGAACCCTTACAAGTACCACCCAAACCTTACCTGTCTTCACCATCACGATCACCGGAAGATTCTTCAGCAATAGTGTCAACACAGTGTGATTCTATAATGCCATCAAATGCATCTTTTCTTTAAAAGGAAATTTTAATGTTAAGAGTAGTAATTAGCATCTTTTGTAAACTGCATCAATGATTAGCCTTTTGATGCAAATGATAATTAAAGACATTACCATTTTAGATTCCCTTAACTATGAGATGATATCTGCCGTGATAGCTTCCTTCATGAATCTATAATATTGTGAGTCTATTTCAAAAAAAAAATATAATATTGTGAGTCATGGTAAATATATAACTACATACCCATTTTAAATTATGTTTGTATAATAATTTAAAACTAAGAGAAAAGGCCCACTACACAATCTCGGAGGCACTTCAAAGTAACCAGACTCTTCTTACTTGGTGAGACAAACACCGCAATTGACTTTTGAAGCTAATTAGTTGAACTAATAGGAGCTCATTATAATTTGTGACCATTTTGCAAATTGATCTGAAAGTTCGTAATACTAGATAATTAAATTTAATTAAAAAAATACTTGAATATTATAATTTTTATTACAAGTTCATATTACTGAATATTAAAATCTTATATTATTTAAATGAATTAAGGGGAAAAAAAAAAAGTTTTAAAGACTATAGATTTTATTTAAAAAGATATTACTTTCAA
>NC_081541.1:7155776-7158784 GCF_901000735.1 Corylus avellana
CTCTTCTCTTGTGCATATTTTTGCAAGACCAAAATCAGAAATTTTTGGGCTGAAGTTCTCATCCAAAAGAATATTGTGGGGCTTTATATCGAAATGTAAGATCCTTGTGCTGCAACCTCTATGTAAGTACTCTAATCCTCGAGCAATGCCAATTGCAATGTTGTATAATGTCTCCCATTCCAATCGTCGAGCAGACTTTGAAGGACTTTTGTTATATATGAACTTCTCTAGAGATCCGTTGGGCATAAACTCATAGATGAGGGCTCTTTTAGAACCCTCAAAGCAAAAGCCCATAAGAGAGACAATGTTGACATGGGAGGTCCTACTAATGCTTGCAACCTCATTAATGAATTCCTCTCCATTACCTCTAGATTCCTTCAAAACCTTCACTGCCACAAGACATCCATCTTTTAACTTTCCCTTGTAGACACCACCAAAGCCCCCTTCGCCTAATTTATCTCTAAAGAAGTTGGTTATTTTCTTGATATCTGAATAACTGTATCTTTTAATAGTAAGAGGTCCATGATTTCTTAGAAAGTCTTGGACAGTCTTATGGTTTAGACTTTTCTTTTTCCAAAAATAAATAATTTGATTGGATGAGAACTTTCTCTTGATCAAGCAGTAGATTAGAACCATCACAACTCCAATTCCAGCAAATAAAGTGGCTGTAATCAAAGAATAGACATTAATAAGTTATGTCCAATTCCAGCCAATTTTGCCAACCAATGGGCTACTTCATTGCCAGATCTTTTCACATGTTGAACACTCCACATTCGACAGATCTCTAAGAGAATCTTAGCCTCATAATAAGGTGACTAAATTGTGCCCCACTATTTTCTTCACTATGGAGAACCTGTACCACCGCAAGAGAGTCGCCTTCTAAAATGATGTCCGTGAGCCACAGCTGCCAAATAAGATCTGCTACTTTCCAAGCTGCTACTGCCTCAGCAATTTGAAGATCCTTTATGTAAGGTTTTAGAAAGCATTTGGCTACAATAACTTCTCCTTCATGGGTTTCGAAGACAATTCTTGCTGCCATCTTCCGTCCTCCTGCATCGACAACAACATCCCAATTACACTTTAGCATCCCTGTAGGTGGTGCCTTCCAGACTACTCGTGGTTTTGGTCCATACGTCTGCGTTGGTCGACGTATAGCTAGTTCCGCTTGTTCTGCTGCCTCCATCTAGTCCTTTGCTTGTTGAATCAACTTCATCGGTGAGGAAAGACACCTTCAAACACCATCATATTCCTCCTCAGCCATATTTGCCTGACAACACACGCTACCAGGTTTATTTCATCCTCCTCCAGACGACCCAGCAGCTTCTCAAAAATGTTGAGAAAATCATCATCTTCACTGGTTGTCTTCTGAATTCGTCTCATATAAGCTAACCAAACATCTTGTGATGCTGGGCAGCTCCACAAAGCATGCCCCATTGATACCACTTCAAGCTGGCATATTGGACATAAAGAGTCTGTCGTCACCTTTCGTTTGAACAAATTTTAAGGTCAAAATATCTTTTACACTTGGTTCGAATTAGTGAAGCCAAATGACTTATTTTCTTATTTAAATTTGAATAAATAGTGGATAACTATGCATATATGGGCAAAATTCTTAACTTACATTATTATTTTTCACTTTATCATCTCTTGTACATAAATTATATATATTTATTAACCTATTGGATAAAAAATTTCAGTAATATAGATAAATTAGGCGAGATCCCATTAGATTGAAAAGCACATGATCATCATCTTATCACAATTTCCCATTAATTCATTTAAAATTTTTACTGGTAAGATAGACACATGAGAATTTTGCCCAGGGCGAGAATTATGATAGAAGATTTTTTTTTTTTTTTTTTTTTTGGGTAAACAAAGAAGATGTTAATTGTAAAATCAAGTAATTAAATCAAATTAAACGTAATAACTTTAAAACATTTGGTGAATTAATGTTAAATCCGAAAGATTAAGAAGATGATCAACCGTAAAGCTACACAAGTATCAAGAAAAAAAAGAGAAAGCATTCAATAGTCAATCTTGATGACTCAGAATGCCGTAATGATCACGAAAGATATCCGGTCAAAAAGGAGGAAGGCAATCGGCATCAAAGGATATGCATGCATTATTATTATTATGATTTATGAATATAAAATTATAAATAAAAGATAAGCACATGGAATTCACGAGGTAGGATGTACCGACCTATCTAATCGTGTTATGCGATCTCTTAACAAAAGAAAAGATACTTAAATATGTATAATAATGTATTATCGGTAAAAACTTTCAAATTGTTTATCTCCCTAGCATGTATTTAATTTATATATATATTTTTTTCAAAGATAGTTGATTGTAACTAGATTTTAATTAATTGTGTGCTAAAATTAATGGCGCGCACGGCGATGATAAGCGATTGGAACTTATAACAATGATCAATTAAAATCAACGACATATGATAATAAGTATAAAATATAAAAAATCAAATAAATAAATAATGATAGAACTAAGAAACAGAAGATTAGAAGTTATGAATGAAAATAAGAAGAAAAAAAATACAATTAATTAGACTTGTAATTTATGTGTTAACAATACAATAGTTCACCTCCAGATAGAATAAATTGAGTTCTATCAGCTGACCAATTACCCAACATGAGAATACTACTAATCTCAACAAGAAATTTGATTGAAGTGATATCTCGTAAAATGCTATCGCCACTTTTTTTTTATTTTTTTTTTGATCTCTCTTTTTTGTACACTAATTTCTTTATGGGAAATCATATACAAAATCCTTAGGTCGACGCGCTTTTTTTAAAATCTCATTTGGTATTTTTTTTTGGAGATTTAGTCCCTGGGTAACTCGAAACTACAAAAAAACTCCCTACTGTCAATTTTTGTTAACTACCGTTAGTCCACTCAAAACTCACCGTTTTATCTTATTAAAATATTAATTTTTTATTAATTTAATTTAAAAAAATTAAATCTTTAAAAAAAAAAAAAAAATTGAAGGATGG
>NC_081541.1:7158884-7162161 GCF_901000735.1 Corylus avellana
AAAGAAAAGAAAAAAATGCAACACGGAAGTTTGAATACTTGACAACAACTCTTGAAGTCTTCCAATGGATTCCATATGTAATGCATCCTTAATTACAACGATTAAAATGGAGAAAGTGGAGTCATTACCAAAACTGTTTGGAGAACCTTATATCATTAATTACATGCAATAATACTTCAAAGATTTCATAATTAGCCACACCCTCGGAAGGAGTAATTATGTGTTGAAGATACAATAGATCACCACCAGACCAGATGAATAATATCGGCAAAGAATATGAACATGGCAACAAATACCAACAAGAAGAGAAATGCTACACAAATTTCAACTCTTACACTATAAATTAAGTGCATGCTCCCTGACGTAACATATTTCATTACCACTAGATTTTAGATGGGTCATTATTGAATTATAGATCTAATAATAATTTCACTGCCACATTAAAGAGTGCGTACTTGAGAGTGTGTAACATTTTTCCAACAAGAAATTTGATTGAAGAGATGTCTCACCTAATCCTATCGCCAATTGCTTTGCGTGGTTCTCTGCAACAGAAGAGATAACATAAAAGATGTTAGTTTAAACAATGAGGAATGAAGTGAAGCAGCTAAATTAATTGGCAGCCTTTGAATCCCTTAACAAGGTTAGTAAGAAAGAAAGGTCAAAACCAGATCATATGTATCTGATATGGGTTTCATTGCAACAGAGTTATTACTTATACTCATAATCTAAATTTGACACTCATCCAAATCAGCTCTATCCCTTTATAGGAGGGGATAATGGCATGGAACAGAAGTAGAGCTGCACATGTGTTAGGAATAAATACAACGTAAAAGGAAAAAGAAATTTGTATACATTTTCATGAATGAATGTATATGTGTATCCCCAAATATTGTTGTTATTCTTATGTTTATACCTTTCTCCGCACCCAGACAATCAAGTTTCCCCTTGTCGTCGGGCTTACAATGACCTCCTCTAGTATAACATCCGTAACATTCATCAGACACATACTGTTTAAGGTCGAACACAGCGGTTACCAGTTGAAACAGCTCATCTTCACCTGGCAACCGCTTCGGATTCTTTGGGAGCTGAATAATTGAACATCCAGAGAGAGAAGTGGGAAAACTATCGCTTGAACCATGCAACTAATCTTTTTAAAATTTGTTGGGGGAGAATTATTGAGATTGCGATTGCATTTAAAAAAGGTATTCATGGGCGCCATGTTAAGAAAACAAGAATCATATCCATTAATCAACATTAGTCATAATTTGACAAGTCAACTATGTCCTTAAAACAAGGGATTTGGATCCCTTACAATCCCATGTCCAAGGAGGAGAGTTTGGAAAAATTGTACTAAAACTAGAGTAATGATATAAGGAGGACTATAGTCATTTTAAAGTCCTTCAAAATGTGAAGTGTCATTTAAAATTATCAATAGGTCGAAATTCAATAATGACCATATCAAATTCAATAATAATTTTAAAAGTCACATCATAATTTGAAGGATTTTAAGAGGACTTTATATCATTACTTCTAAAACTATGCTCAAGCAAGTTGTTAGGACAAGAGGCCCCACTCACAACGTTATTTGAAGAAAATAGGTAATGCTAGATACTCAATTTCCATCCTACTTACATACAATTGGTTTGATGGGGCAATGTCCACAAGCCATTAGGTAAACTTTTATTAAAAATGAAAAAAGTTTAAGGGTTGGTGGGCACTGCCACATCAGCCCAATTATTTAAATACTTATCTTCAAAAAATTTTACTTGGTATATAATTTAGTAAGATACAATAACTTAATTAAAAAAATAATAATTAAATCCCATATTAGTTATAAATGTTGATATGATAAAATCTAGATTATTTAATTAAATAATAGTCAGGATTTAAAAAAAAATTCACTATGGAATTAGCCTAAGATATCTAGCTAAAAAGAGCTTATCTAAATAGCATTACACAATTTTGAATAATTTAATTAACTTTAAGAACTCCTTCAAAGAGTTGCATTAGAAAATTTAAAAGATTTCAATCCTATATTGTCTCCTACTTATTAGACAAACAAAAACATCAATTAAAAAACAAAATAAATCAACGTGAAGGTGAAAGACAGAAATTTATAGGAGTGGATTAGGGGGCATGGAACAGAAATATAATAGCATGCAGCACATGTATTAGCTAGGAATAAATACAACCTAAAAAGCCAGAAATTTATATGCATGTTCAAGAATGTATGCGTGTATCCCCAAATATTTATTGTGTTATTCCTAGGTCTATACCTTTATCTGCACCGTCACAATCAAATTTTCCGTTGTCGCGTGCCTTACATTGACCTCCTCTGTTATGACATCTTGTACATTCATCGGAGACACGCACTCGAAGTTCGAAATCACCGCTTAAAAGTCCAAACAGGTTATCATCATCTGGCAACGGACCATTACGGGGGCTCTCCTTCTTTGGGAGCTGAATAATTGAACATCCAGAGGGAGAACTGGGAAAACTATCGCTTGAATTACTATAGTAGATATTATAGCCATTGCAGCTCATATTTTTAAAATCTGTAGGGGGAGAAATATTGAGAGTGCGTTTGCATTTGAAAAAGGTCTGACTGAGTTTGGCTATTTCAAAAGAGATGAAGGAATAGCTGGAAGAAGTCAAATTGGTCAAGGATTCGCATTTTTTGGATTTGAAGTGCTCCCCAAGCTGTGTGTCATTGATAAATATGGTGTTATCCAGAGAGATGCTTCTAACTTCATATTCTCTTCCATCGTCCTCCAGTTGGATCGTTGAAGGCTTATCATGATCATCTTGACAATCTACTTTGAAAACACCGCATTCTGGCTTTGACTTACTGGTGAATGGAAAGTGAATATTGCCCAGAAGTCCACAGTGAAAGGGTGGACATTTTTGGGTGTATTTCACTGCTTCTTCAGCGGAGTTGAGCAGCAGGAGATATGAGAGAACAAAGAAAACGAATAGAAAGACAGAAGCCATACCAGAATTCCCAATTCACCAGCAAAAGCCAAAGAACGCCACCAACAAGTTGTTGCTTGAATAATCTCTTTCCTTATTTCTTCACTATATAAGACTTAGTTTCTCAGTTTAACACGGTAGTTGACTTGGAAATTGAATATGGAAGACTTGCAATACAGCCTGAGAATTAATAGAGCAAGTCCGGGGTACCCATATGATAATAATTGGCCTTAATACCACACCCGAAGATGGTACTGAGGCGAGGGATTTTCCTACCCATCTTCCCCATTGACCCGCATTACAAAGA
>NC_081541.1:7162261-7195616 GCF_901000735.1 Corylus avellana
TCCGTTCTGCTAGACTGCCATGTATTTGACGCAGAAGGGGACGGAAGAATCAAGGAATTAACATGGGTGGGTAGCCATTTTCCTGGCCTCTATATAAATGGTCAACACAAGCCTACTCATTGTTGAATGGGTTCTTTTCGATGTAAAGCCCAATTGAGTCGGATCCTTTAGAAAGGGCTTGGTTTTGGGTTAAAGTTAATTTTTAGCCCCTGAACCCAGATTGACCCAAGCTGCACCTAACTTCACTTGCCAGTATGCCATCCTTGTCCACATTCTTCTTTTGTGTCATTTGAGATTGTATCACACTATATGTATCTCACAAACTTCAAAGAAACTTTTGATTTAAAAAAAAAAAAAAAAAAAAAAAGGATTGAAAGTTATTGGACTTCAAATCTACGCTTCTTGGCGTTTTCTAGAACTTGGTTCCAAATGACTTTTATCCCTAGGAGACGTGGCTTTCAAAAGAGAAATGATTCCCGTCAATCCCTAACAGGGACAATAAAGAAGAAATATCAAAACTAGCTCACATGTGCCTGATATTACTATTACTCATAATCTAACTTTGACACTAATCCAAATCAGCTTGGCAAGGAACAGAAAAAGTAGCAGCACATGTATTAGGAATAAATACAACAAAAAAGGAAAAAGAAATTTGTGTGCATTTTCATGAATGTGTATGTGTCCCTCCAAATATTGTTGTGTTATTCCTATGTTTACACCTTTCTTTGCAATGCCACAACGCCATAATTATTATACAAACATAATTTAAAATTAATGGGTAGTTACATAAAAACTCTGCTACATATTTACTAGAACTCACACAGGGCCGGCTCAACATATTTTGGGGCCTTAGGCAAAACTTTGAAATTGGGCCTAATTTTTTTTTTTTTTTTTAAGTAACAAAAATTTTTTTTTTTAAATTCAATTTTTTTTAAGTAATATATATATAAAATATTTGTAGCAATAGATTTAAATACATCAATAACATTTTCATTATCTTCTAATTCTTTTTGATGAGTTTCTTGTTCATTTATGAGTTTTTCACCTAAATTATCCTCAATATTTTGTTTACGGCTAATAACAAATTTATTTAGAGCTCCTCTTTGAGATTCAATCAATTTGTCTACTTTTTTTTTTTTTTTTTTTTTTTTTAAGTTTTTCATATCCAGTTGCATATTTTCTAGTAGACATGTTTAATTAAAAATACTAACAAATTAAACAAACACGATTTATCAAAAAAAAAATTATGACTATAATAAAATAAATGACAAAAATAGAACAATAAAACTTGATTTGGCAAAGGAATTATGAAGCAGTTCTTGGAGATAGGACAAGAGACTTAGTCACTCGGAGTCGGAGAGGAAGAGAAAATGATGAGATAGGCAGAGAAGAAAAACTCAGAAAAGAGCAAGCAAAGAGAATAGGTAAAGTGGCAAATATAGAGACTGATATTTAAAATGCCCATGGTTGACAGCAGTTTATATTTTTGGCTCTTGGCTTTCCCTAGATAGCTAAATAATAAATAGAAAATAAATGGTAATATTTTATTTCTAACGTTTATATTTTCTCATCAAAAACAAAAAATTTCTAGAAAGAGGCCAAGAGGATGAGTGAATCATGTAGGCATGTACTGTAGCATCAGGAGCTCTAGGGAATTGGCGTAATGATGTATAAGGCTTTAATGCTTTGTCCTTTTTTAATTTATTTTTAAAATTTATAGTGGGCTTATTAATTGAGGTCTTATTAAATTGAGGCCTTAAATTTTGATAAAAAAAAAAAATTTTAGGCCCTATTAAAAAAAATTTGGGCCTTCAATTTTTTTTTTTGTCCAAAATAAATTTTTTTTTTTTTTTTTAATTTCTTTTAACTCAAAAAATTTTTTTTTAGGCCTTATTAAATTGGGGGCCCTAGGCGAAGGCCTAACTCGCCTAGGGCCTGAGCCGGCCCTGAACTCACATCATTATAGATTCATCATTCATGATGGAAGCCATCACAGCAGATATCATCCCATAGTTTAGGCAATCAAAGTTGGTAAAGTCTTTAAGTGTAATACGCATCCACAAGCTAATCCTTGATGGAGTTCAAAAAAGATGCTAGTTACTACTCAACATTAAAATTTCCTTTAAAAGAAAATGATGCATTTTAGGGCATTATAGAATCATATCACAGTGACACCGTTGTTGAAGAATCTTCTGGCGATCTCTTTGGCAAAGACAAGAAAGGCTTGGGCGGTACTTGCAAGGATTCGAGACTCCCTTCCAATAAATTCATAACTTTACTCATTGGTGGTTGGCTTGAAGAGTCAGTCTGTATGCACCACAAACTAACTATTATCTTCTTTCTTGCACTTTCATGATCATCTTCATTTAGAAGGTTCTGCAGTCTTAGATCTTCATCTTGTTCAAGACGCATGTAAATCTAATGTGGAAAAAATATTTCACTGGTACGATCAATCTCCGCATCTATATTCCTTCTTCCCTCAACCATTTCAAAAATCATCATTTCGTAACTATAAACATTTGACTTGTGAGAAACCCTTCCAAAACTTCTACAACATACTTCTGGAGCTATATATCATGCGGTCCTTCTCTCACCCAACATTGTTATGATACTCTTTTCTCTATGGCATATTTTTGCAAGACCAAAATTAGAAACCTTTGGGCAGAAAGTCTCATCCAAAACAATATTGTGAGGCTTTATATCAAAATGCAAGATTTTTGTGTTGCAACCTCTATGTAAGTACTCTAATCTTCTAGCAATGCAAAGTGCAATGTTGTATAATGTGTCCCATTTCAATCGATGATCAACATTGGAGGAACTTTTGTTATATATGAACTTGTCGAGAGATCTGTTAGGCACAAACCCATAGATGAGTGCTCTTTTAGAACCCTCAAAGCAAAAGCCCATAAGAGAGACAATGTTGACATGGAATGTCCTACTAATGCTTGCAACCTCGTTAATGAATTCCTCTTCGTTACCCCTTGATTCTTTCAAAACCTTCACTGCCACAAGATGTCCATCTTTTAACTTTCCCTTATAGACACTTCCATAACCCCCTTCACCTAATTTATCTCTAAAGAAGTTGATCATTTTCTTGATATCTAAATAACTGTATCTTCTAAAAGTAAGAGATCCTTGGTTCCTTAAAAAGGCTTGGATAACTTGATGGGTTAAATTTTCCTTCTTTGAAGAATAAATGAAGCGTATTACAACCATCACGAGTCCAATTCCAGCAAATAAAGTGGCTGTATTAATCAAGGAATAGATATTACGAAGAGTTATGTGGTGAGTAAAGGTCCGTTTGAGTTTGTAATTTGAAAAAGTGTGATTTAAAAATGTGAGATTTAAAAATGTGATTTTTAAAAATACAACTAAGCGTTTAGCCCTTAAAATCGCAGTTTAGCATTTAAAATCTTGCATTTTCAAATCGCAATTTTTTAAAAACGTAGGCTCTGTTTATTTCGACGTAAAATGGTTTCCTTCGTAAAATATTTTCAGGAAAGCCATTTTCCCTGAAAATATTTTCCGTCCAAAACATTTTATGGCGTTTACCTTGCACACGGAAAATAATTTTTTTTAATATCTTTTTTTTTATATATATATATTTTTTCCAATAAGGTCCCCGCAAGGAACAACATGGGACTTGTTCGAGACACCGTAGGGACCTGCCCGAGACCCAGCGGAACTTAACCGGGACCTCACCGGGACTTGACCGGGACCTGCCCAGGACTTGACTGGGACCCGCACAGGACTTGACTGGGACCTGACCGGGACTTGCTCGGGACCTACCCAAGACTTGACTGAGACCTTACTGGGACTTGACCAGAACTCGCCCGGGACCCTCTCGAGACTTGACCGGAACCCGCCCAGGACCCGCCAAGACTTGACCGGGACCCGCCCAGGACTTGCTCGGGACCTCGTCGGGACCTGCTCGGGACCCCCACGAGACTTGACCGGAACCCACCCGGGACCCAACCAGGCAAGTCACGGGCAGGTCTTGGGCAAGTCCGGTCATGTCTCGGGCGTGTCCCGACAAGGTCCCAAACAAGTCCTGGGCGGGTCTCAGTCAAGTCCCGGGCAGGTTCGGTCAAGTCCCGGGAAGATCCCGGTCAAGTCCTGGGTGGGTCCCGATCAGGTCCCGCTGGGGTCCGGGGCAAGTCTTGGGCGGGTCTCGGTCAAGTCCAGGGCGGGTTCTGGTCAAGTCTCGAGCAGGTCCCGAGCGGGTCCCGGTCAAATCTCAGGCAGGTCCCGGGCAAGTCCCTGGCAGGTCCCTCTGGGGTCCCGAACAAGTCCCAGGCGGGTCCTAGTCAAGTCTAGAGCAGGTCCTGGTCAAGTCTCGGGTAGGTCCCGGTCAAGTCCCGAGCGAGTCCCGGGCAAGTCCCAGTTAGGTCCTGGGCGGGTCCCGGTCAAGTTCAGGGAGGGTCCCGGTCAGGTCCCGAGCAAGTCCAGGGCAGGTCCCGATCAAGTCTCGAGGGGGTCCCAGGCAAGTCCTAGTTAGGTCCTCGTCAAGTCCCGAATGGGTCCCGGGCAGGTCCCGGGCGGGTGTTTGTCAAGTCCCGGGAGGGTCTTAGTCAGGTCCCGATCAAGTATTGGGTAGGTCCCGGTCAAGTACTGAGCGGGTCCCGGGCATGTCCCGGGCGGGTCCTGGTCAAGTCCCGGTCAGGTCCTGGGCAAGTCTTGGGCGAGTCCTGGGCTGGTCTCGGTCAAGTCCCGGTTAGGTCCCGAGCGGGTCCAGGGCAAGTCCCGGTTAGGTCCCGGGCGGGTCCCGGTCGATTCTTGGCAAGGTCCATCGATTTAAGAATAAGATGCTCATAGTCGGAAAATGGTTTACGGTTTTCAAAACCGTAAACCATTTTCCTAAAATTAAAGAAGAATTTTCGGTCAAAAGGAAAATATTTTCTGTTGACCACTATTTTACATTGAAGTAAACACCGTAAAATATGGAAATCATTTTTTGAAAACCATTTTACGTCGAAGTAAACGGAGCCGTAATCTCAAACAATTCATTTTCTGCGATACAAAATTATACTTTTTGTTTATAAAATTGCAATGTCAAATGCACCCTAAATCGAACTAATTGAAAGTGTGATCCTAAACATTTTCTTGCAGTGACACCAGAGAAGAAATGAACAAGTTTTGATTGCCAGAGAAGGAAAATAATGAACCATGAAAAATTGTCTATTATAGGTCCACAAGAAATTTGCTTAAAGATGTAAATATTACCTGTTATTGCTACTATCATCACTTTGAATCTCTGACTCCCTGCATCAAAAGTAGCAAAAAATATTAGTTTTGGTAGAAATAATAAAACGTGTATTAGGAATATATATATTAATTTTTTGGTGAATCACTAAAGAGACCCACATCGAGTCCCCCTATAACTGTTGAAGCCCCACTGGCAGGTGAAATACTACTGAAATAGCAGAGCCAGAGGGTACAGAAGCAGGGGTGATAGCCGTAGCCTCTTGGGTGACCAACTGCGGGGTCCCTTTGGCCATCAAATTCTCTTCCTGAAAGTCGTGTAGCATCGGGTAGCCTTGTGTGCTCACTGCCCAACCCACCTGCCAAACCAGGTTTACCTTCTCCGTGTTCACCGGCAGCTTCCATTTCCCGAAGATCTTGATGGTCCCGTTGGAGTCCTCGGTGCAATGTCCCACACCTCGTAAACCAGCTTCGCACTCGACTCGCTTAAAATGTAGGAGCGGATTTTGTAGGTCTGGATGGTCATGAGGCCGTTGGATTGGAAGGCCAGCAGCGCTTGGGACCCACTCATGCCGGTCCCACTGGGGTTGATGGCCCACGCCACCCAGCCCTGGGGCTTGGCCGGCGGAGCCACGAAGGCCATCGACAGAGACGAATTGGACGCGTTGTAGCTCCAGTGAAGGCACGCGCTCAGATGCGGGAGATCGGCGCAGTTGGGGTACACTTCCACCTCCTTGTTTGTGAACTTCTGCCAATTGCAGTTCAGAGACTCACCCAGTGCGACCAGCAGAGCCACTGCTAAGATCCCCACAACTGCTCCACATGTACAACAACGCCTACCCATTGTGTTCAATCTAACAGAAAGAGATCCAATTCCAGGAATTATTTTGGTTTTGGAGGTGGAGCATATATATATAGTAAGGATCCTCATGCTTCCACGGTAAATCATGTAACTAATTACAGTAGCCATGCCCTTTCTTCTCTCGAAAATCGATAAGTTGAAGTTGATGTCTCCAAGGTATAGTCAATCGGTAATGAATCAAGCTTTATGAAATAAGGGTTACTAGTTTAAATTTTCATTCTTTTATGTGAACATATCAAAAATAAATAAATAAATAAATAAATAAATTGAAGTTGATAGAAAGATTACATTTAATTATGGTAAAATGCCAAGAGAAGACTTCCATTTCTTTTTTTTTTTTGGTTTGTGTTGTTCTTGCCCATTGAGGGCTCAAAATCATAGTTTATGATAAATTAATCAATTTATAATATAATTAAGATAATTAAATCTAGTTATCAAATCAATTTCAACCCTAGAGATGAGAAATTATTCCACGTCCAGTAGCTTTTATTTGTTTCCCTACGTAGCAGGAAAAATAAAAAATAAAAAAATAACATTTAGGGCTCCAAACGTTATTTCGTCAATTAGCTAGTTGTACAAGAAACAAGAATACAATAGATTCCTGTGGACCTACTAATCTAAAATGCAGCACTGCCTGTTTTCTTTTGAAAGTAACATCTTTTTAAATAAAATCTATAGTCTTTAAATAATATAAGATTTTAATATTCAGTAATATGAACTTGTAATAAAAATTATAATATTCAAGCATTTTTTTAATTAAATTTAATTATCTAGTATTACGAACTTTCAGATCAATTTGCAAAATGGTTACAAATTATAATGAGCTCCTATTAGTTCGACTAAGCTCCAGAAGTCAATTGCGGTGTTTGTCTCACCAAGTAAGAAGAGTCTGGTTACTTTGAAGTGCTTCTATGATTGTGTAGTGAGCATTTCCTCTTAATTTTAAATTATTATACAAACATAATTTATAATGGGTATGTGGTTATATATTTACCAGGACTCACAGCATTATAGATTCATGAAAGAAGCTATCATAGAAGATATCACCCCATAATTAAGGCAATCAAAAATGGTAATGTCTTTAATTCTAATTCGCATCAACAAGCTAATCATTGATGCAGTTCACAAAGGATGTTAGTTACCACTCTTAACATTAAAATTTCCTCTCTTCCAAAAAAGAAAAACATTAAAATTTCCTTTTAAAGAAAAGATGCATTTGAAGGCATTATAGAATCACATTGTGTTGACACCATTGTTGAAGAATCTTCCGGTGATCGTGATGGCGAAGACAAGTAAGGCTTAGGTGGTACTTGTAAGGATTCAAGACTCCCTTCTAACATATTCACAACTTTGCTCATTGGTGGCCGGCTTAAAGGGTCAGTCTGTATACACCACAAACTCACTATTATCATCTTCCTTGCACTTTTGTAATCATCTTCATTCATAAGGCCCTGCAGTCCTAGATCTTCATTTTTTTCAAGACGCTTGTAAATCCAATGCGGAAAAAATATTTCACTGGTACGGTCAATCTCAACATTTATATTCCTTTTTCCTCCAACAATTTCAAAAACCATCATTCCGTAACTATAAACATCTGCTTTGTGAGAGACACCTCCAAAATTTCTACAAAATACTTCCGGAGCGATGTATCCCGCAGTTCCTCTCGCACCCAACATTGATATAATACTCTCTTCTCTTGTGCATATTTTTGCAAGCCCAAAATCAGAAATTTTTGGGCTGAAGTTCTCATCCAAAAGAATATTGTGAGGCTTTATATCGAAATGTAAGATCCTTGTGCTGCAACCTCTATGTAAGTACTCTAATCCTCGAGCAATGCCAATTGCAACGTTGTATAATGTCTCCCATTCCAATCGTCGAGCAAACTTTGAAGGACTTTTGTTATATATGAACTTTTCTAGAGATCCGTTGGGCATAAACTCATAGATGACGGCTCTTTTAGAACCCTCAAAGCAAAAGCCCATAAGAGAGACAATGTTGACATGGGAGGTCCTACTAATGCTTGCAACCTCATTAATGAATTCCTCTCCATTACCTCTAGATTCCTTCAAAACCTTCACTGCCACAAGACATCCATCTTTTAACTTTCCCTTGTAGACACCACCAAAGCCCCCTTCGCCTAATTTATCTCTAAAGAAGTTGGTCATTTTCTTGATATCTGAATAACTGTATCTTTTAATAGTAAGAGGTCCATGATTTCTTAGAAAGTCTTGGACAGTCTTATGGTTTAGACTTTTCTTTTTCCAAAAATAAATAATTTGATTGGATGAGAACTTTCTCTTGATCAAGCAGTAGATTAGAACCATCACAACTCCAATTCCAGCAAATAAAGTGGCTGTAATCAAAGAATAGACATTAATAAGTTATGTGGTGCATAAACGAGACTAATTAACTCAAACTACCCCTTGAGAGTGTGATCCTAAATATTTTCTTGTAGTGACACCAGAGAAGACATGAAGAAGTATTGATTGCCAGAGAAGGAGACTAGGAGGAAAATCATGAGGTATGAAAAATTGTGTATTACAGGTCTAAAATTAAAAAAATGCAACACGGAAGTTTGAATAGAACTTGAGAACAAGTTTAGAAGTCTTCCAATGGATATAATACATTCTTAGAACGATTAAAATGGAGAAAGTGGAGTCATTATGAAAACTGTTTGGAGAACCTTATATCATTGCGAAAGATTCATAATTAGCCACACCCTCGGAAGAAATTATGTGTTGAAGATACAATAGATCACCACTAGATGGAATAATATCGACAAAGAATATGAACGTGACAACAAATATCCACAAGAAGAGAAATGTTACACAAACTCTTACTTTCACAGTCCAAAGTGCACATATACTCCCTGGCATAACATATATATATATATAACTTATGGATGAGACTGGAAATTCGTGAGACTGAAAAATTTTCTATTGAAGGTCACAATAGAACTTATGCATGCAACACAGAAGTATGAAAAATTGACCTCTTCAGTACAAGTCTGGTGATAGGATCCTAATCATTCACTGTTTGCATGGCAGATAGAGAAGTTGCCGTTTCATGAAAATAACAAAATTAGTGCCCTAAAGCTTTGATAACTAGCCATACGCAGTGAAGGGGAAAATACTTAGATGTGATGAGTAACATAATATTACTTTAATATGGAATAATTTGAATCCCATAGGCTGTCCAATCACAAGTGAATATCAATTTTCAACAAGAAATTTGATTGAAGAGGTATCTCACCTAGTCCTATCGCCAGTACTGGCCTTGTGTGACTCTCTGCAACAGACGAGACAAACATAAAAGATCGATGTTAGTTTAAACAAAGAGGAATGAAGTGAAGCAGCTAAATTGGCAGCCTTTGAATCCCTTAACAAGGTTAGCAAGCAAGAAATGTCAAAACCAGATCATATGTATCCGATATGGGTTTCATTGCAACAGAGTTATTACTTTTACTCATAATCTAAATTTGACACTCATCCAAATCAGCTCTATCCCTTTATAGGAGGGGATTATGGCATGGAACAGAAATAGAGCAACGCGTGTTAGGAATAAATACAACGTAGAAGGAAAAAGAAATTTGTATGCATTTTCATGAATGAATGTATATGTGTATCCCCAAATATTGTTGTTAATTCTCATGTTTATACCTTTCTCCGCACCACAATCAAGTTCCCCCTTGTCGTCGGGCTGACAATGACCTCCTCTTTGATAACAACTGTAACATGCATCAGAGACATGCGGTTTAAGGTCGAACTCAACGGCTAAAAGTCCAAACGGGTTATCATCAACTGCCAGAGGATCTGGGTTCGGATTCTTTGGGAGCTGAATAATTGAACATTCAGAGAGAGAAGTGGGAAAACTATCGCTTGAACCATTATAGTAGATAACATCTTCAGAGCAAGGAATACTTTCAAAGTTTATTGGGGGAGAAATATTGAGAGTGCGTTTGCATTTAAAAAAGGTCTGCTTGGGGGAAAATTCAAAAGAGATGAACGAAGAGCTGGTAATAGTCAGATTGGTTAAGGATTCGCATGCAAAGGATGCAGGGGCTGCAGGGTGCAGCCCCCCAAGCCATTCGTCTCTGATATGTATGGTGGTGTTATCCGGAAGGATACTTAGAACTTCATATTGTCTTCCACCCTCCAGTTTGATTATCGGAGACGCATCATCCCGGCACTCTATTGTGAAAACACCGCATTCTGGGTTTTCCTCCTTGGTGAATGGAAAGCCAATCGAGCTCAGATGTCCGCAGGGAAAGGGTGGACATTTTTTGGTGTATCTCACTTCTGCTTCAGCGGAGTAAAGCAGCAGGAGATGTGAGAGAAGAAAGAAAACGAACAGAAAGACAGAAGCCATATATACCGGAATTCACAATTCACCGGAGAAAACAAACAACACCACCAACTTGTTGCTCTAAATTGAAATAACTTCTTTCCTTGTTTCTTCACTATATAACATTTAGTTAATCAGTCTAACACAGTAGTTGGCTTGGAAAATGGATATGGAAGACTTGTAATACAAGGCTGAGATTAGAGCAAGTGATAATTGGTCTATGCTTTCGGAAATTTCTTAATACCACAGCCGAAGATGGTACTGAGTGGAGGGATTTTCCTACCCATCTTCCTTATTGACCCGCATTACAAAGACTTAAACTCCTTGACTCTTCAAAACCTCTGTACATTCAACAAGATTATTACTCTTGATAATGACTAGAACCAGAATGAAAAAGATCTCTCCTCACCCATGTCTTTCCTCTCTAATTCTCGTTTTTTTTTTTTCTTTTTTCTTTTTTTTTTCTAATTAAAAAAGTGGGAAGGGGCGACCAGTGTAGTTTCTCCCCTTGGGCGTTACTATCGGAGTTCCCACCCGCTGTGGAATGTCCGGTTTGAGCCATAACTATTGCTTGGGAAGGTGAGCCCGTCACTACAACCCCACAAAGGTGTGAGCCAATAGAACCCCTTCAAAGTAGCATCTGGTTCACGCATCTACTACCGCAAGCGGAACAATATTCAATTATATTTATATTCTAGATTTTCTTTAATAGATTGACATGTAAAAAATACTTCATCTCAAGACTGAGGGATTGTATTCTGGGAGTGACCCATTGAATGTCTGTTTTCTAGGTTAATTAGGCCCATCCCTCCCGGGGATGAGTCAATTCCGAGACTCTCGTTATCTTAATATTACAGCCGAAAATGGTTATTAAAGTATTTGATTAAATAATTAAATTTATTTTTTCTTATTAACATAAGCTTTTGAAAAAAGTGCTTATTTAATGTTAAAGTATAAATTAAATGATTAAATTTATTTATTCATATTAACTTAAGCATCTAGAATAAATAGTGATTTAACATGGTATTAGAGCCAAAAGTCCTGAGATTGAATCTTGACTCCGTCAAATCACTCACTATTTAAATTAAATATTTCACAACATGCATGTGATGAAGATTTTTTTTTGTAAGTGATAAAGAAAATTAAAGTGTTGATTAAATGATTAAATTTACCTCATCCTATCGGCGTGAGCGGAATTTTCCTACCTATCTTCCCCATTGACCCACGTTAGAAATGCAAAAAGATGTCTCATCACCTATGTATTGCCTCCCTAATTATCGTGCGAACATTGAAAAAAGGTGAAGAAGATTAGACCACGGCAGTTATAATTGTATAACGAGTCTCTCTAGTAAAAAAAAAAATAAAATTGATATATGGTCCACAAATCTTCGGAAAAGTTTGGGGCGGCGGGAAAGCCGTTTGAAGGCGAAAAGCATTTGGAGTCTTTGAAAAATCTTTAAAGTGGTGGGTACCAAGTTGATTTATGGGCCTTTCTCCGTTCATGGCCTTTCTCCGTTCTGCTAGACTCCAATGGGTTGGGTAGCCATTTTACGGGCCTCTATATAAATGGTCAACACAAGCCCACCCATTGGTGAATGGATTCTTTTCGAGATAAAGCCCAATTGAGACGGATCGATTAGAAAGGGCTTGGTTTTGGGTTAAGGTTTTTAGCCCCTGAATCCATAATCAGATTGACCCAAGCTGAAACTAACTTGACTTGCCCGCGCATGCCATCCTTGTGCACATTCTCCTTTTATGTCATTTGAGATTGTATCACACTATTTATAACAGGTTTCCTAAAAATCCTATTTATAACATTACTCCTATTAGACTTATGAAGCAAGTGTTGATTTAACATGAAACATTGGCATTTGCAACTTCACTGATAATTTGCTTCTAACCCATCATTTCAATAACAAGTAGACATCCTAGGTCGAATCAAGATACCGTAAAATCTAATCTTTTTACTAAGAGCATTTCTAGCATGAGAATAAATTTTATAGGAAGTTGGCTAAATCAACTCTTTTGTAAAATCTTTTGTCTATTTTATACTATTTTCCCTATTTATTTATTTTAATATTAATTTCTTCAGTCTCGTAAGAGAAAACTGACCAGGAATTTGACAGCGCACATAATGAGGTTGATCATCGGCGCAGAAGCACTGGAAAAGGTAGTTCCGGTTGTTGTCGAACGTGGTCCCACAAAACCCTCCACTACGGACGCAAATGCTGCAGTCGTTGGCCTTCCATTTCAGCCAAAACCCATTTTCCAGGGCACCTCTAATCTCAACGTGATTCTACACATTCATGTCATCTAGTTTTTAGAATTTCTATAACATTCATGTAATACATTGATGTAGCATTTTGATTCATGTACTACCCTTTCATATTCCCCCTTTCATATTTCTCAACCTCCCATTATGATTTTATGTCTATAAAAGGGAGTATTGAGTAGTATGTAAAACACACAATAATAGAGAAAAATCATACATAATTCCTGAAAAACTAATTTCACATATTGCAATATTTTTATTTTGTCTTATCATTTTCTTTGATTTTACAACAGGTTGCTAGTTTTGAGAGCATTTTTTTTTTTTTAATATATTTTTTTCCTTGTTACAAGCTTATTACAACGTTTGTTGAGAAGCCAATTTGACAAAAACTGAAATCCTGAAAACTAGTTACGACTTACGAGGGTTTCAATTAAATAAGATGCACCGGCTTTAAACTATTTATTTAAAACTCTGATTTGCGAAATAGTGGAATGCTATTTGTTCAAGTTTCAAAAAATTACCTATTTGAACCAAAATTTTGGTTCGGCCACTAAATTCATGAAGGAAGCTATCACATGAGATATCATCTCATAAATTAGGCAATCAAAGGTGGCAAAGTCTTTAACTATAATGTGCATCCACAAGCAAATCATTTGACGTCGGACAGAACAAAGATTATTTTGACAGCATATAATAGCAACACGAATTAAGAATTGAATATTGAAAAGAGAATTTAGGAAGAAATAAAATAACAAATAGGAAAGAAAAAGTTCATAATTGTCCCAAATAAGAAAACAGAAAAATAATTTTGAAAGACTTGAATTTAATTGATAATATAAACTAAATTGAAAAATAACAAAGACTAAATGCCTTTATATAGACTAGGCACCTCCTTAATTAACAAGGAAAATGAAAACCAAACCTAATTGGAAAATGAAAACAAATTCTAATAGAAAATGGAAAACCCAATCCTTATTGAAAAAGAAAAATTAAAACACACATGCATAATTAAAATAAAAGTTATATTGAATTTCTCTTGCATCATCATTGATGCAGTTCACATAAGATGCTAGTTACCACACAACATTAATATTTCTTATTAAAGAAAAGATGCATTTTAGGGCATTACAGAATCATATTGGAGTGACCCCATTATCGTCGAAGAATCTTCTGGTGATCTTGATGGCGAAGACAAGAAAGGCTTGGATGGTACTTGTAAGGATTCGAGACTCCCTTCTAGCATATTCACAACTCTACTCATTGATGGCCGACTTGAAGGGTCAGTTTGTATGCACCACAAACTCACTATTATCATCTTCTTTGCACATTCTTGATCATTTTCATTTATAAGGCCCTGCAGTCCTAGATCTTCATCTTGCTCAAGACGCTTGTAAATCCAATGCGGAAAAAATATTTCACTGGTACGATCAATCTCGGCATCTATATTCCTTCTTCCCCCAACCATTTCAAAAACCATCATTCCGTAGCTATAAACATCTGACTTGTGAGAGACCCCTCCAAAATTTCTACAATAGACTTCTGGAGCTATATATCCTGCAGTCCCTCTCGCACCCAACATTGATATAACACTCTTTTCTCGATGACATATTTTTGCAAGGCCAAAATCAGGAATCTTTGGGCAAAAGTTCTCATCCAAAAGAATGTTGTGAGGCTTTATGTCAAAATGCACGATTCGTGTGTTGCAACCCCTATGTAAATATTCTAATCCTCGAGCAATGCCTAGTGCAATATCGTATAATGTCATCCATTCCAATCGACGGTCAACCATTGATGGATTTTCTTTATATATGAACTTCTCTAGAGATCCGTTAGGCATAAACTCGTACATTAGAGCTCTTTTAGAACCCTCAAAGCAAAAGCCCTTAAGAGAGACAATGTTGATATGAGAGGTTTCACTAATGCTTACAACCTCGTTAATGAATTCTTCTCCATTACCTCTCGATTCTTTGAGAACCTTTACTGCCACAAGACATCCATCTTGTAACTTTCCTTTGTAGACACCACCATAGCCTCCTTCACCTAATTTATCTTTAAAGAAATTGGTCACTTTCTTGATATCTGAATAACTATATCTTCTAATGGCAAGAGGTCTATAATTCCTTAAAAAGGTTTGGACAGTTTGATGGGCTGGACTTTTCTTCTTCCAAAAATAAATAATTTGATTGGATGAGAACTTTCCCCCTGAAGCAGCATATTACAAGTACGATCACAACTCCAATTCCAGCAAATAAAGTAGCTATACCAGCAATCATACCGGGGGAGATGGAAGTACCACCCGACGTTGTTACGACCGGACTCCCACTAGGCGTTGTGCCATTCGAACTCGAGGATGTTCTTCCTCCATTTCCAGAGCTCGTCGTAGTCCTCACAAGCAACGGATTGCCGGTCGCATTGATCTTCACCGTCGATGTGAATTTGGGTATCGGCCCAGTAAGGTTATTGTTCGAAACGTCAAGAAGCTGCAGGTCCGGCAAGGTGGCCAAGCTATCCGGTATGGAACCGGTCAAATTATTGTCACTTAGAAACAAACTCCTCAACGATGTGAGATTCGCAATGGCTGGAGAGATCGTCCCCACAAAACCCAGTGTCCCGAAATTCACGATGGTAATCTTCTTCTGCGAATATTCGCAGGTAATGAAACTCCAATTGCACGCGTAGTTGCCTTGCCAGGAACTGGCTAGCTTGATCGGGTACCCCAACACCGCTGCGACCTCGAGCAATATTGTCACTTGCGAATCACAAGGCCCCGAGGTGGTCTTGCAGTAGCTATTGGTACCCTCATTGGCCGTGGTCACAGAGGACGGGAACGCCGGGAAAGGACCTTGGAGCTCATTGTTAGACAAAGAAATGTACTGCAAGCTGGGAAGTGACATCAATGAGTCTGGGACGAGGCCAGTGAACTGGTTGTCGAAGAGCTGAAGATCGAACAAGCTTGTGCATTTCGACAAATCTGGGATCGGACCTGTGAACTGGTTCTCATGCAGCCATACCTGTTCCAACCGGGTCATCGAAGACAACACGTCGATGGTACCCGACAAGCCATTTTGCTGGTGGTTGAGCCAGAGGTTCTGAATCCCAGATCCTCCCAGAGATTTAGGCAAATGGCCAGTGAGATTGTTGTATGAAAGCCGGAGATCCTTGAGACTCGCGAAGGAGTCGAAGATATCGGGTAAGGACCCAGCCACATTCGCACTGCCGGCGTAGAGGGCGACCAGTCTAGTGGCCTGAGTCAACTCGGTAGGGATAGTCCAGGGTGCAAGATTAAAGTTCCGACTCAAGGTCAAGGTCTGTAGGCTGGTGAGTCCTTGGAAGAAGCCGTCGGGGATGGAGGTGAAATTGTTGTTGTCAAGGTAGAGTTGTTGGAGCGAGGAGAGGTTGGCGAGGGAGGGTAGGGGCCCAGAGAAGGAGTTCTTTTGGAGGGAGAGAGATGTGAGCTGGGTGAGAGAGCCGAGATTGGAGGGAAGAGTCCCCGATAGACTCTGGGAAGCCAAGTTGATGGAGGTGACACGACTGTTTTCGCTGCAATTCACGTTTTTCCACTGACAGTGGGCTGTGCTGGCGGACCAACCGCTTGGGGCTTGGCTGAAGGCGGCGAGGAGCTCGGACATGACCGCGGCGTCATCAGCGGCAGTGAAGGATGAAAGAGCGAGGAGAGAGAGAGAGATAATGAAGTTAGAGAGACAAAGAAGGGTTCTCGAGTAACCCATTTCCAGATAGAGAGATGGAGAGAGGCAGAGAGAGAGAGAGAGAGGGGTGGGAATTGAATTGGGATCTTTTGTGAAGACAGGGGAGGGGGTTGTTTCTACTGGAGTGGAGATGAGAGTAAATCATCAAGCTAACAAATATGTCAAAAACGTCACATTTTTTTATATTCCTATAATATCTATATTCTTTTAAAAACTAAATAAAAAAAATTAAAATAAACTAAACTATTTTTTAAACAAAAAGAGAAAAAACCAAAGGGGCAAATAAATACAAATATATTTTTTGTAATAAAGAAAAAAATTAATCATTGTAGTTGGCTTGAATTACAAATTACTCGTACAATATAAAAATATAAAAAAATGCAAAATCACCTATGGTTGGCCCAACTGCCACCCGTTTCCTTTTTTATTTTATTTTTTTATTTTAGTTTTTTAAAAAATAAGAGTATTATAGGAATATAAAAAAAATATGTGACATTTTTGACACACTTTGGTATTTTAATGAGCAATTTTAGCACATTTTGAACATCGTGGGATTATTTAAAAAACGGTTGTTAGTTTGTGAGGTTTTTATTATATTTTTCTCTAAAATAAAACAAAATAATGTTACGAGAGAAAAAGAAGCCTAGGAATGATATAAGAAGTACTAGACTCTTTTTAGAGTCATCTCATGTGTGATGTGGTATTTAAAATCATTAATAGATTAAAATTCAATAATGATTATCTTAAATTAAATGATGATTTTAAATACCACATCATATTTGAGATGACTCTAAGAGGATTCTAGTCCTTCTTATATCATTACTCAAAGAAGCCTAAAGCATTTTTATTAATTTTAGGTTTGTTGTGCTAATTGTAGGAAATATTTATCGTGAAAATTAGTTTTAAATCAACAAGGGCTTGTAAAAAGAAAAAATTAAATTTTAATTTTCACTATTACATTTTCATAATTATATGAGAGTCGTTTGAGAGTACTAAATAGCATTATTCTTTATATTATAGTGAGTGGATTCAAGAAGGAATGGAACTAAAATATCTTAAATATTTTAACTATATATTTATATAGATATATTTTAATTACATATAAATTTATAACTAAAAGGGTCCTCGATGTATTTATAGGAAGTATAAAAGCATCTCCAGCAATATTAGGTAAAATACATAATCAAAAAGTACAATTCTCTATTTTATCTACTTATTTTTCAATACTCCAACAAATTCTTTATTACATTCTCTGTTTTCTTTAAATACTATTATTATTTATTATTATTATTATTATTATTATTATTATATCCCCAGCAACCCCAAAAGTTCATCATCTTCATCTTCCCCAACAACTCAGTTTACAAACCAATGTCCAGACTCCATATTAGGACCATCTCATTCCCTCTCTCCCAGCAATGCCATGACCAAAAGAAGCAAAAACTTCACTGTTCAAACCGAAGTCCTAAAATTTCCAACACAAGTTTCTGAAATTGAAGAAAAAGCCCAAAAAAAATATCAAAAACAGATTAAAAGATGGGAGAGAGAGATGACGATGGCTCGCATGGAAGATGACGACGATGGACGAGAGAGATGACGATGGCTAGCTCCCATGGAAGATGATTGGCGTGCGGTGACGATCAAAACCCCCACTACCAAGCCTAGATTCTTGCTCCCCATTGATGGACAATTGACCTCAAGGTTTCGGCCAAACCCATCTCTGATTCTTCGTCAACGGTCCAAATTTTATTTGGAAATAAACAATCACTAGCGATGGATCATGGAGAAGGCTAGTGTCTGCTGAAACTCGTTCCGGAAGGGGAAGATAAGAAATAAATGCAGAGAAGAAAAGGGTTCGAAGGAAAATGAGGAGAATACCCAAAGACAAAGAAAAAACAATATTGGAAATAATATTAAATAATATTATATTCAGTCTAGTGTGCTACAGTAAATAGTAACTATTCACCGTACCGGTTAAAGTATAATAACTACTATAAAGCTATTTTATTGGAGCAAAAAAAAAAAAAAAAATGGCAAAAATAGTTAAATATAGCTAATATCTTCATTTTAGCTATACTGCTGGAGATGCTCTAACATGGTAAACAAGAAAAGAGAGCTCCTTCTACTAGTATGTAGTGTAAAACTTTTTTTTTATAGCATTTACTAGAAATTTGACAAACCAGGTAAAAATATTAAATACAGTGAATATAAAAACATCGTATCTTTAATTCAAATCAATTTTATGGACTTTTTCTTTTGTTCGAACCCAACACTTACCACTCACTTCCGAGCCATCAATACCGGAGTCTTCAAAACCAACTAAGATGGTGGCTCTGATGGTTTTATCCATGAATATTTTATCTCTGAAGCATTTTGTCAAGAGAATAAAAATTATTTGGTATCAAGGGTTAATTATATATATATTTTTTTTTTGTATTTCAAGTTGAAGTTCCTATTGAATGGTACAAAACACCAAGTTTATACCATGACTTAATTAATTGAAGTTATTCAAAAAATTTATTTTATTAATATTCAGATGAAAATTTGGGTTTATAGGCTGATAATGAATTTAAATGCCACATCATTTTTAAGAGGAATGGGAGATAAGAAGGGATAGGAATCTTGCAATATATATATAACATTACTAATTTTTTATTATTTGGGAAATATTATAATTTTTTTGTAATTTGAAAGTAACATGTAATTTTTAATTTTGAAAAGAGATTATAAATTGGATGTTAATTTGAACGAGTATACTGTTTTCCAAATAAGACTGAAATAATGAAGATCTCCACTAGCTGCCTCCCACTCTATATGCACGTTGACGTGGAAAATTTGCTCAAATTAAGACTTGCGAAAACAGACCGGAAACAATGAGGAAGTACTCCTTCACTGAGTCATCTTTTTCAATTGGTCAGCCAACGAGGGAGTTTCATCCCCACCTTCCCCTCAGACCTGACCACCCAGTAGACAGTCGTCTAAGGAAAACTAGCAGCTAATATTTTTAGACGGTGTTTTTGTTATTTATTTATTTATTTTTGATGCGATATAAAAGTGAGTATTTTTGTGTGTTTTATAAGTGTTTTGACGTTGTTGTTTGTTAATATTCTTGGCCAAAAAAAAAAAACAGTTTTAAAAAGGATTAATAAACGGCATCTAGAGGTTGCAAGAAGACTACTGCAAAAGTTTGCTGCTTGCTTGAAACGTTTTTATTGTGTTTATTTTTATTTGATATTGTCTTTATATTAATCCATATAAGAGTCTCGATCACTCATCAGCCTTAGTTTATATTTCAATAAGAGTCGATGCTCAGCCCTAAAAAATATTTAATTTGCCTACTTAAAGGTCATTATGTTACGAATAAAAAGAACATAAAATTATTTCAAACCTTGAGTTTGAAAATATTTTACTTTTCCTTCAACAAATCTAAAGGGTTCGCTTAAAATCTAACCATCTATCCCAAGCAAGGGTATTGTAATCCTCTGGCAATAGCAATGCAATACGGAGGTACCTATGTTTCCCACCACAATGAACTTGTGTCTTCAGGGTAATATTTTCTTATATGAACTACTCGCTCGCTTCAAAATCAATTCTTCCAGTAACTAATTCAGTTCACTCTCTTTCTTTCTTTGGGTTAAATTGTGCATGTCCAAAACAATTGTTGCTGTTTTGTCACATGGTGTCAGCTATTAGTTGCAATTGTAAGGGGGTTTTTTTTTTAAAAAAAATTAAAATATTTAGCATTAATAGAGGCAGCCCATTAAAGTGGGGTGTCTTCCTACGTCACATGCATCTTACTAATAGGATATTGCGAAGGATGAAGGTTATCATAAAGACTGACGATTTGCTTGAAAAATATAGGATTTTCATAGTAAAGCCATAAATCGGATGTACTGACTGGCTTCTCATGCCGGCAGTACCCCCTCCCCCTGCATAGCATCTCATTGCAGAAGTCTGGAGCTTCTGCTGTATGCACCGTCTTAGTGTAGGATTAAAGTCTGATTCTGGCAGCAGGGACAGGAATGGAGACACAATCAAATCAAGGTAGAAATTTGGCAACGCCCGTATTAATTTATTTATCTCCTTATTTGGCCAAAAATGAAAAGAAAAAAGAACAAAAAAAATTTACTCTGTTTCGAATGCATTCTTTTCAGCTAATAGAGCAGCAAGCCTTGACGCTTTACCTATAATTTCTTCAGATTCTGTAGTGAGTTCCAAATAGCTCAGCTATGCTTTAGTATGGGCATTTACATAATAAAGACTATTGAAAATTGATCCAACTCACAACATTATAAATTCATGATGAAAGCTATCATGGCAGATATCATTCCACAGTTTAGGTAATCGAGATAATAGTTAAGTAAGTGTAATACACATCCACAAGCTAATAATTAATACAATGCTACTTACTACTCAAACACTAGAATTTCCATTTAAAGAAAAGATGCATTTTAGGGCATTATGGAATCATACTGCAGTGAACTCATTGTTGTTGAAGAATCTTTTGACAATCTTGATGGCAAAGACAGGAAATTAAGGCTTGGGTGGTACTTGTAAGGATTCGAGACTCCCTTCCAACATATTTATAACTTTACTAATTGGTGGTCGGCTTGAAGGGTCAGTTTGTATGCACCACAAACTCACTATTATCATTTTTTTTGCACATTCTTGATCATTTTCATTTATAAGGCCCTCCAGTCCTAGATCCTCATCTTGCTCAAGACACTTGTAAATCAAGTGCGGAAAAAATATTTCACTGGTACAATCAGTATTCTCGATATCTGTATTCCTTTTTCCCCTAACCATTTCAAAAACCATCATTCCGTAACTATAAACATCTGACTTGTGAGAGACCCCTCCAAAATTTTTGTAATATACTTCCGGAGCTATATATCCTGCAGATCCTCTAGTACCCGACATTGATATGCTACTCTTTTCTCGAGGGCATATTTTTGCAAGGCCAAAATCAGAAATCTTTGGGCAAAAGTTCTCATCCAAAAGAATGTTGTGAGGCTTTATATCAAAATGCACGATTCGTGTGTTGCAACCCCTATGTAAATATTCTAATCCTCGAGCAATGCCTAGTGCAATCTCATATAATGCCATCCATTCCAATCCACGGTCAACCATTGATGGATTTTCTTTATGTATGAACTTCTCTAGAGATCCGTTAGGCATAAACTCGTACATTAGAGCTCTTTTAGAACCTTCAAAGCAAAAGCCCATAAGAGAGACAATGTTGATATGAGAGGTCTTACTAATGCTTTCAACCTCGTTAATGAATTCTTCTCCATCAGTACCTCTCGATTCTTTGAGAATCTTTACAGCCACAAGACATCCATCTTGTAACTTTCCCTTGTAGACACCACCATAACCTCCTTCACCTAATTTATCCCTAAAAAAGTTGGTTATTTTCTTGATATCTGAATAACTATATCTTCTAAAAGCAAGAGGTCTATGATTCCTTAAAAAGGTTTGGACAGTTTGATGGGTTGGACTTTTCTTCTTCCAAAAAAAAATAATTTTATTGGACAAGAACTTTCTCCTGAAGCAGCATATTACAACTATCACAACTCCAATTGCAGCAGATAAAGTAACTATAGCAGCAATCATACCGGGGGAGACGGAAGTTTCACCCGACGCTGTTCCTCCTCCATTTCCAGAGCTCGGAGTAGTCCTCCCAAGCAACGGATTGCCGGCAGCATTGAACGTGACCGTCGATGTGAATTTCGGTATCGACCCAGTAAGGTTATTGTTCGAAACGTCAAGAAGCTGCAGGTCCGGCAAGGTGGCCAAGCTATCCGGTATGGAACCGGTCAAATTATTGTCATTTAGATACACCTGTTTCAACTGGGTCATAGAAGACAACACGTCGATGGTACCCGACAAGCCATTTTTCTGGTTGTCGAGCCAGAGGATCTGAATTCCAGATCCTCCAAAAGATTTAGGCAAAGGGCCAGCGAAATTGTTGAACGAAAGCTGGAGATCCTTCAGGCTCAGGAAGGAGTCGAAGATATCTGGTAAGGACCCAACCACATTCGCATTGCTGGCGTAGAGGGTGGCCAGGCTAGTGGCCTGAGTCAACTCGGTGGGGATAGTCCAGGGTGCAAGATTCGAGTTTTGACTCAAGATCAAGGTCTGGAGGCTGGTGAGTCCTTGGAAGAAGCCGTCGGGGATGGAGGAGAAATTGTTGTTGTCAAGGTAGAGTTGTTGGAGCGAGGAGAGGTTGGCAAGGGAGGGTAGGGGCCCATAGAAGGAGTTCCCTTGGAGAGAGAGAGAGGTGAGCTGGGTGAGAGAGCCGAGATTGGAGGGAAGAATCCCCGACAGATTCTTGGAAACCAAGTTGATGATGGTGACACGACTGTTGCCGTCGCAAGTCACGTTTTCCCACTCACAGTAGCTTGTGCTGGCGGACCAGCCGCTTGGAGTTGGGCTGACGGCGGTGAGGAGCTCGGACATGACCGCGGCGTCATCAGCGGTGGTGAAGGATGAAAGAGCGAGGAGAGAGAGAGAGATAATGAAGGTAGAGAGACAAAGAAGGGTGCTGGAGTAACCCATTTCCAGATAGAGAGATGGAGAGAGGCAGAGAGAGAGAGGGAGAGAGAGAGAGAGGGGTGGGAATTGTTTCTGCTGGAGTGGAGCTCAGGTGAGGATACAATAGTCAGGGCTCAATATATAGCTCATCGCAGACGGTGGGTTTATGGTGTTGAAAGATAAAATAAAATAAAATATTGTAATGAGAGAAAAAGAAGACTATAAAGCATTCCTTTTATTAATCGTAGGAAATGTTCAATGTGGACTTTTATAAGAGCCAAGACTTTTGTGCAAAGAGCATGACAAATGCCTGGAACATCCTAACCAAAAAAATAAAAAAAACAAAAAACATAGACTTTTGTGCTAAGAGCACGACAAATGCCTGGAACATCCTAACAAAAAAAATCATAAATATCTAATTTATTCTCACCAAAACCTCTCATTAGTTAAAACAAAAAATCTTTTAGATTAAACTTTTTGAGATTTGAGAAAGCAAAGAGAACGATAAGAAAGACAGAAGCCATAACAAAATTCCCAATTCCACTGCAAAAGCAAACACCACCAACAACAACTTGTTGCTCCAAATTGAAACAACGTGTGTGAACAACTTCTTTCAATCTTTCTTCACAATATAACATTGACTTGAGTTAACCACTCTGACACGATAGTTGAGATTAGAGAAAGCCGGGGGTGGGTACCCATGTCATAATTAATTGGTCCCTGCTTTGGGAAATTTCTTAATACAGCTGAAAATTGTGATGCGGTGAGGTGTTTTCCTACCCATCTTCCTCAGTCCTCACCCCATATACCACGCTACATTAGAAAGACTCACATTCCTTGACTCTTCAAAACCTAACATTCAAAAATTTTAATGGAAATCAACGCGGTTGGTTTCGATGACTGAAGGTGGTTTGTATTTGTGATATCACAAACTGTAATTTAAAAATAATGATTTTAAATGTCGAATTAGAAAATGAGATTTTTTTTAAATGCAGTTATTTATCTGATAAAATCACAGTTAAATATATGATAAAATCGCAGTTTACACTAAGCCAAGTTGACTAGTAGTTCTACATGAAAATTTCCATTGAGATGATACCATTCCATCTGATATTTATTAGACGGAGTAATTGATCTCTCCTCTTGCATGAACTCATGGAAAAGAGCTCTTCCAAGTACCCAAAAACAAGAAACCAGAGTACTCTCTTTCCTTCTTTTTCTCTTTCTCTCTTCTTTTTTCAATGGTGTTTTCATGAAATCATTTTTGTCGGGTGCCTCCAGATCATTTCGATGCATACGTTTCTTTTTTCTTTTTCTTTTTCTTTTTTTAATTTAAAGCTCCCTAGCTAACTGAAATGGCTTAAATCTAATTGATTAATGACAAGAGGCAACCCATTAAAGGGGGACGTATACGTCAGAGGAATCTTACTGTTATCGGTGTTATTGATTTTTACTGGGTAAATGCTACGATCACCGTATCAATGTAGAGAGTAATTACAGTTGGTCATTCTTTCTTACTAAAAACAGAAAAAGAAAAAATATATTGCGAAGGATGAAGGTTGTCATAAATTAAGACCAATGACTTGTTAGAAAAATGCTACTAGCGCCTTACGGCCCATTGCCACAAATACACACATGTGTACTTCTTTTAAATGACAATTACATTTTTTTCTTTTTCTTTTTTTCATATAAGACTCTTCATTCAATACTTTATGCCTTCTATTTAAAACATTACTAAACCACAAAATAAATATATATACATATTAATTTTGAAAATTATTTAACATGACTTGCTTGAAAAAGATAGGATTTTCATACTAAAGCCATAAATCGGATGTATTGCCGGCAGTACCCCTCCCCCTGCATAGCATCTCATTGCAGAAGTTCCAGATCAGTGGAAGTTCTGTAGTATATGCACCATCTTAGTGTAGGATTTAAGTCTGATTCTGGCAGCAGGGACAGTAATGGAGACACAATCAAATCAAAGTAGAAATTTGGCAAGGCCAGTATGAATTTATTGATCTCCTTATTTAATAAAAAATGAAAAGAAAAAAAAAAAAAAATTGCTCTGTTCCGAGTTCAATCTTTTCAGCTAATAGAGCAGCAAGCATTGACGCTTTACCTATAATTTCTTGACTCTGTAGTGAGTACCAAATAGCTCAACTATGCTTTAGTATAGGCACTTACATAAAGACTCAATCGAAAATCGATCAAACCCACAACATTTTAAATTCATGATGGAAGCTATCATAGCTGATATCATCCCACAGTTTAGGTAATCAAGGTAATAGTTAAGTCTTTAACCGTAATACGCATCCACAAGCTAATAATTAATGCAATTCACAAAAGGTGCTAGTTACTACTCAAACATTAGAATTTCTATTTAAAGAAAAGATGAATTTTAGGGCATTATGGAATCATACTGTAGTGAACCCATTGTTGTCAAAGAATCTTCAAGCGATCTTGATGGCGAAGACAAGAAAAGTTTAAGTGGTACTTTCAAGGATTCAAGAGTCCCTTCTAACATATTCACAACTCTACTTATCGGTGGCTGGCTCAAAAGGTCAGTTTGCATGCATCACAAACTCACTATTATTATCTTCCTTACACTTTTATGATCCTCTTCATTCAGAAGTTTTCCGCAAGAAAATTTACTGAAGAGTGGCGGTCGGAAAGGCAGCCGGTGGTGGCAGCTACTGGTGGTAGCGGCTGGCAACAGTAGCTTGAGGCAGCAATCTCGGATAGTGGATTGGGCAATGCATATGGGTTGAAGTCCGGTTGGATTGAGCTTAATGGGCTAAAGTGACTTGGACCCTCAATGTGGGCATGAAGGGAGAGAGACTATGTTGACATGTGAGGTCCTACTAATGCTTGCAACCTCATTAACTTCTCCATTACCTCTTGATTCTTTCAAAACCTTCACTACCACAGGACATTCATCTTTTAACTTCATCTTGTAGGCACCACCATAGTCCCCTCCGTCTAATTTATCTCTAAAGAGGTTAGTCATTTTCTTGATATCTGAATAACAGTATCTTCTAATAGCAAGGAGTCCATGGTTCCCTAGAAAGGCCTCAACGGTCTGATTGGTTAAACTTTTGTTCTTCCAAAAATAAATGAATCTATTGGATGAGAACTTTCTCCTTAAGCAGCAAATTATAGCAATCAGTGTCACAACTTCAATTCCAACAGATATAATGGCTGTAATCAAAGAGTAGAAATTACGAAATTATGCGGTGCATAAACCAATTAAAGTAACGTGAACTACCAATTAATTAAGAGTGTACTGAACCTTGTTAAAGCTGCATTTTCTTTACATTAAGTAATATCCCTAAAGATTTGATAATTAGCGATATTCTTTGAAAGGAGTGGAAAAAGAGTTGCAACTTATGTGTTGAAGATCCAATAGATTACCCCAGATGCAATAATTTGAGTTATGTGATCAGCTGACCAATTAGCAAACATTTGAATACTAATATCAACAAGGAATTTGATTGAAGTGGTATCTCACCTAATCCTACGTTACTCTCTGCAACAGAAGATAGAAACATCAACATAAAAGATGTCACTTAAACAATGAAGATTGGAGGCACCTAAATTGGCGGCCTATGAAACTTTAGCAGGGTTATTAGTAACAAAGAAATATCAAAACCTTAACGAAGTTTGTAGAGTTTTAGTTGAGTGCCTTGAGGCTATTTGCTCTTCTAACTTTCTTAAAACCATTTGACCAAAACCTGGTAATTCTTGTTAAAATGTTAACTAATTAATTAAATTATTTTATTTTTTAAAATTTTTTAGATAAATGATGATTTAATATGATATTAAGGTAAATGTATTGAGTTTGAATCTTGTCTCCATCATTTACTCCTCATTTTAATTAAATATTCTACTTTACCCAAACAGAAGTGTTAAAATATTACATGAGTGAAAGTATTAAAATATTAACTAAATAACTAAATTTATTAGAAATGGGTCTTGGGCCTAACTCAATCCAAAAGCTAGCTCAAGAGTTGAGGTTTCCCCTCACCTTATAAAGTAACCATCAGCCATTTCCACAACCGATGGAGGATAACCCCAACAATCTCTCCCTCACATATCGGGCCTTGGGTCAGAGTAGCAACAACCCGTTTCTCCCGTAGATTGTTGGGTCGAGACTTATTGGTAAACCTAGGCTCTGATACCATATTAGAAATGGGTCTTCGGTATAACTCAACCCCAAAAGCTAGCTCAGGAGTTGAGGTTTTTCCTCACCCTTATAAATGGCGCATCTCCTTAATACCCAGGCAACGTGGGACTTCCAACAAAATCATCTACATAATTTATCATGGAATGTTTAAATATAAATGAAATGATTAAATTTATTAATTCCTTTAAGCTTAAGCTTTTAGACAAGTTTTGTGATTTAATATGGTATCAGAAAAGAGATTATGAATTTGAATTATATCTTCATTATTCACAACTCATTTTAATTAAATATTTTGTATGTTAGGTCTCACTTATTAAGAGAAAGTTTGAGTCCACACATAAATATATCTTACTGCTGTTGTCGAACTTGGTCCCACAAAACCCTCCACTATGCTCGCAAATGCTGCAGTTGTTGGCATTCCATTCCAGCCAAAACCCATTTTCCAGGGCCCCTCTAATTGTTGGCTATCGACAAGGTTTTTCCCTACTTAAGATAAGATTTTGATTAAACAAAATGGAACAAGTCATACAAAGATTTATCTAGATGGTTCTCCATCCATCTAGAAGGTTCTTTACAAAGATTATTCTAGATGGTTCTCTTCAAAGATTTATCTAGATGGTTCTCCATCCATCTAGAAGGTTCTCTTCAAGATGTATCTAGATAATTCTCTATTCATCTAGAAGGTTCTCAATTTGTCTTCATCATCTAGATGGTTCTACCTTGGAGGCCAAGTTCATTCATCTAGAAGGTTCTAACTTGGGGGCTAAGTTCATCATCTAGATGGTTCTAACTTTGGCTATAAATAGCCAAGGGGCCTCATGCCTCAAACAAGATGATTGAGCAAGATCAACAACAGCACACAAGAAGAGAAGCCAAGAGAGGAGAGCTTCAATTATACTCCAGAGAGAGAGTTAAGAAAAGAGTATTTTTTAATACACCACTGAGAGTGTATATTAGTTTCAACAGAGGTTGTTTCTCTCTATATTATTTTACTCCTGTAGTAACTCAAGTTTTGCATAACTTGAGTAAACACCACTGTAACAAGTTGTGTATAGTGGATTGATCGGAGTTAGTCCTGTGGATGTAGGCCCACTACCGAACCACGTAAATACTGTGTGTTGATCTCTTACATTTATCATTCCATTATTATTCTGTGGAGTTTGCACAACCATTGAGTCAAGGGTGTGTCCATCCCTAATAAGTGGTATCAGAGCTAGGCTGACGGTAATACGAAACTATTCACCGACGTCTTTCATTTGAAGATTGTTGTGCAATTTTAATGGAAGGTACAAGCAGCAGAATGATAAACCTAAATGGTAGCAATTGGCTGCTTTGGAAAGGCAAGATGTTAGACATTCTTTACTATAAAGATATGTATGCTCCAATTGAAGGTGACACAGCCAAGCCAAAGGAGACTTTAGATGCAGAGTGGAAGAAATTAAATTTACAAGTAGTTGGTCTCATTTGGCAATGGGTGGATGACAAAGTCTACCATCATATTTCCAATGAGACCAATGCTTGTGAATTATGGAAGACGCTAACAGCAAGGTACGAGCGAAAGACAGCCGTAAACAAAGCCTTCTTGATTCGACAACTTGTTAACTTGAAGTTTAAGGATGGTGCTTCAGTTTCCGACCATCTGAATGATTTTCAGAGTATTTGTAAATCAACTGAACACTATGAAGATGACTCTTGATGAAGAGCTACAAGCTTTGATGCTCTTGTACTCTCTACCAGATAGCTGGAAAACCTTGGTGGTGTCCTTGAGTAACTCTACTCCCGATGGCAAGATGACCATGGAGCAAGTCACAAGCAGCATGTTCAATGAAGAAACCAGAAGACAGGCTGCTGGGACAGACAGTGCACAAGCTCTTGTCACAGAGAACAGGGGCATAAGCAAAAACAGAGGTTTCAAGAGTCGTGATAAATCCAAAGGGAGGTCAAAGTCAAGAGGGAGGTCCATTGAAAGAAGAAAATGTTATCATTGCGGCAAGGAGGGTCATATGAAGAGAAATTGCTATGCTTGGAAGCGGAACAAAACCAAGCTGACTATAGCCAAATGAAAGATGATGAAAAGAATACAACTGCCACTTGCTCGGGGCAAGATGTGGTAGTTCTATCTTATGGCGCTGGGGATTGTTTGCATGTTGCGAGTAATGATGAGGAGTGGGTTGTAGACACCGCTGCCTCTTACCATGCTACTCCTAACAAGGAGATCTTCACATCATACAAAGCAGGTGACTTTGGTATGGTAAGAATAGGCAACACTAGCAACTTGAAGATAATTGGGGTTGGTAACATTCGTGTTCAAACCAATGTCGGGTGTACATTGATTTTGAAGGATGTTCAACATATTCCCGACCTGCGTCTCAATCTTATATCTGGGAATATTCTTGATAAAGAAGGGTATGAAAGTTACTTTGGCAAAGGAGTTTGGAAGCTCACCAAGGGATCTTTGGTGGTGGCTAAAGGCAAGTCTTGTTGTTCATTATACAAGACACATATGAAGGTGTGTCGCGATGAGTTGTTCGCTGTGGAAGATATATCATCTCCAAATTTATGGCACAAAAGGCTGGGTCACATGAGTGAGAAAGGCTGCAGATTTTGGCAAAGAAATCCCTCATTCCTATTGACAAAGGTAAAGCTCTTAATCCATGTGAACATTGTTTATTCGGAAAGCAGCATCGAGTTTCTTTTGCAACGTCTTCACAAAAGAAATCTACTATTCTGGAGAGGGTCTACTCAGATGTTTGTGGACCTATCGAAGTTCCAACCTTGGGTGGCAATAGATATTTTGTCACATTCATTGATGATGCATCAAGGAAAGTGTGGGTCTATCTATTAAAGACAAAAGATCAAGTCTTTGATATCTTTCAACAATTCCATGTCATGGTTGAAAGAAAGACTAGAAAGCAGTTGAAGTGTCTCCGTACTGACAACGGAGGAGAATATACTGTGAAGAAATTCATAAGCTTTTGCTCAGAGCATGGAATAAGGCATGAAAGGACTGTGCCAGGCACCCCACAACACAATGGTATTACGGAGAGGATGAACCGCACAATTGTATAAAGAGTTAGATGCATGCTCAAAATGGATGGATTACACAAGTCATTTTGGGGAGAGGCCACTCTGACGGCCTGCTATTTAATCAACCGTTCACCTTCAGTTCCTTTGGGTTTCGACATACCAGAGAGAGTATGGAGCGGAAGAGATGTCTCATATTCTCATCTGAAGGTATTTGGGTGCAAGGCTTTTGCACATGTTCCAAAGGAGAATAGGTTGAGGCTTGATGACAAGGCACTTTCCTGTATTTTTTTAGGTTATGGAAATGAAGAATTTGGATTCAGGCTATGGGATCCAATCAAGAGGAAGATTGTCAGAAGTCGAGATGTGGTTTTCTATGAAGATCAATTCTATGGTGATGCAGATAAACCTGAGAAGTCTAAAGTTGTGATTGAAGATATAGTTGATTTATCTTCCAGTCCTTCTTAGCATACTCTAGACGAGGAAGTTCTGCATGATGCTGCACCAGAATTGACTCCCAGTGATGAGCCGGAGTTGCTTGATGATGATGAGGATACTGAGCAGGGGGAGCATCGTCATGATCAGGAAGATTCAAGATCTCAGGTTAGAAGATCTACGAGAGAGCATAGACCGTCATCCAAATACCCTACTTCAGAATATATTTTGCTTACTGAAGAGGGGGAGCCAGAGAGTTTCCAAGAAGTACAATCTTATAAGGATTAAATCTGCTGGGTAAAAGCCATGCAAGAAGAGATGAATTCTCTGCAGAAAAATGATACCTATGAGTTGGTAGAACTTCCTAAAGGCATAAAAGCACTTAAGAACAAGTGGGTGTTCAAGCTGAAAAGGGATAGCAATGGAAAGCTAGCAAAGTACAAAGCACAGTTAGTAGTTAAAGGCTTTGCACAAAAGAAAGGCATTGACTTTGATGAGATCTTCTCTCCAGTTGTGAAGATGAGTTATATTAGAGTCATTCTTGGTCTGATAGCTAGCTTGGATCTTGAGCTTGAACAATTGGATGTGAAGACTGCATTCCTTCACGATGATTTGAAGGAAGAGATTTACATGGCGCAGCCCGAAGGTTTTGAAGTAAAAGGAAAGGAGAACTTGGTTTGCAAATTGAAGAAAAGTTTGTATGGTCTCAAGCAAGCACCAAGACAATGGTACAAGAAGTTTGACTCATTCATGGTGGGTCACGGGTACAACAAGACCGAGGCAGATCATTGTGTTTATTTTAAGAAGTTCGATGAAGGTAACTACATTATCCTTTTGCTATATATTGATGATATGCTGATAGTAGAGCAAGATGCAAAAATGATTAGCAACTTGAAAAAAGGAGTTGTTCAAGTCCTTTGACATGAAGGACTTAGGGCCAGCTCAACAGATGTTGGGTATGCAAATCATACGTGACAGAAAAGCCAAGAAGGTGTGGGTGTCACAAGAGAAGTATGTTGAACGGGTGCTTGAAAGATTCAACATGAAAAATGCTAAACCAGTTAGCACGCCACTTGCTAATCACTTTAAGCTTAGTAAAAACTCATGTCCGTGTACAGAGGAAGTGAAGAAAGCAATGGAGGTCATTCCTTACTCCTCAGATGTTGGGAGTCTTATGTATGCCATGGTGTGCACACGACCAGACATTGCACATGCTGTAGGTACTGTCAGCAGATTTCTCTCAAATCCAGGCAAAGATCATTGGGAAACTGTGAAATGGATCTTTAGATATTTGAAGGGCACTTCCAAGTTATGCTTAATGTATGGTGGTTCCAAACCAGAATTGATTGGCTTTACTGATTTTGATATGGCAAGGGATTTAGATAACAGAAAATCTACTTCCGAATATATGTTTACCTTTGCAGGGGGAGCTATCTCATGGCAGTCAAAACTCCAGAAGTGTGTTGCATTATCAACTACAGAAGCAGAATACATTGCCGCTACAGAAGCTGCCAAGGAAATGCTATGGATGAAGAGATTTCTTCTCGAGCTTGGAGTAAAGCAAGATGAGTATATGGTATTTTATGATAGTCAAATTGCCATAGACTTGAGCAAAAATGCTACTTATCATTCTCGGACGAAGCATATTGATGTGAGGTATCATTGGCTGCGTGAGGTGATAGACAAGAAGCAAATGAAGCTTGAAAAGATCCATACAGAAAAGAATCCCTCTAATATGTTGACTAAGGTGGTTCTGACTGGGAAGCATGAGCTATGTTCCCAGTTAGCCAGTTTAAACTTCCTGTGAGTGAAGTTAGTCGTGGCTTGCTCCTCTAAGTAGGGAGGGGGAGATTTGTTGGCTGTCGACAAGGTTTTTCCCTACTTAAGATAAGATTTTGATTAAACAAAATGGAGCAAGTCATACAAAGATTTATCTAGATGGTTCTCCATCCATCTAGAAGGTTCTTTACAAAGATTATTCTAGATGGTTCTCTATCCATCTAGAAGGTTCTCTTCAAAGATTTATCTAGATGGCTCTCCATCCATCTAGAAGGTTCTCTTCAAGATGTATCTAGATGATTCTCTATTCATCTAAAAGGTTCTCAATTTGTCTTCATCATCTAGATGGTTCTACCTTGGAGGCCAAGTTCATTCATCTAGAAGGTTCTAACTTGGGGCCTAAGTTCATCATCTAGATGGTTCTAACTTTGGCTATAAATAGCCAAGGGGCCTTATGCCTCAAACAAGATGATTGAGCAAGATCAACAACAGCATACAAGAAGAGAAGCTAAGAGAGGAGAGCTTCAATTATACTCCAGAGAGAGTGTTAAGAAAAGAGTGTTTTTAATACACCACTGAGAGTGTATATTAGTTTCAACAGAGGTTATTTCTCTCTATATTATTTTACTCCTGTATTAACTCAAGTTTTGCATAACTTGAGTAAACACCACTGTAACAAGTTGTTTATAGTGGATTGATCGGAGTTAGTCCCGTGGATGTAGGCCCACTGCCGAACCAAGTAAATACTGTGTGTTGATCTTTTGCATTTATCATTCCATTACTATTCTGTGGAATTTGCACAACCATTGAGTCAAGGGCGTGTCCATCCCTAACACTAATCTCATCGTGATTGTCAACCCCATAAGCAGCTTGAACCGGTGCTACCACCCGAGTTTTGCACTCGTTTGACATGTCTGCCAACTTCGGGTCGCCTTGAGACAGGGCCAGAATCTTTTCCCCATGACAACCGGCATAAATATGTATAGCACTAGGAAGCGACGAAGAGTTAT
>NC_081541.1:7195716-7206733 GCF_901000735.1 Corylus avellana
AAGACAAGAAAAGTTTGGGTGGTACTTTCAAGGATTCAAGATTCCCTTCTAACAAATTCACAACTCTACTCATCGGTGGTTGGCTCAAAAGGTTAGTTTGTATGCATTACAAACTCACTATTATCATCTTCCTTACACTTTTATGATCCTCTTCATTTAGAAGTTTTTCGCAAAAAAATTTACCGAAGAGTGGCGGTCGGAAAGGCGGCCGGAGGTGGCAGCTACTGGTGGTAGCAGCTGGCAACAGTAGCTTGAGGCAGCAATCTCGGATAGTGGATTGGGCAATACATATGGGCTGGAGTCCGGTTGGATTGAGCTTAATGGGCTAAAGTGACTTGGACCCTCAATGTGCATGAAGGGAGAGAGACTATGTTGACATGTGAGGTCCTACTAATGCTTGCAACCTCATTAATGAATTCTTCTCCATTACTTCTTGAATCTTTCAAAACCTTCACTGCCACAGGACATTCATCTTTGAACTTCATCTTGTAGACACCACCATAGTCCCCTCCGTCTAATTTATCTCTAAAGAGGTTAATCATTTTCTTGATATCTGAATAACAATATCTTTTAATAGCAAGAAGTCCATGGTTCCCTAAAAAGGCCTCAACAGTCTGATGGGTTAAACTTTTGTTCTTCCAAAAATATATGAATCTATTGGATGAGGACTTTCTCCTTAAGCAGCAAATTATAGCAATCAGTGTCTCAACTCCAATTCCAACAGATATAATGGTTGTAATCAAAGAGTAGAAATTACGAAATTATGCGGTGCATAAACCAAAGTAACTTGAACTACCAATTAATTAAGAGTGTACTGAACCTTGTTAAAGTTGCATTTTCTTTACATTAAGTAATACCCCTAAAGATTTGATAATTAGCGATATTCTTTGAAAGGAGTGAAAAAAGAGTTGCAATTTATGTGTTGAAGATGCAATAGATTACCCCAGATGCAATAATTTGAGTTATGTCAGCTGACCAATTAGCAAACGTTTGAATACTAATATCAACAAGAAATTTGATTGAAGTAGTATCTCACCTAATCCTCGTTACTCTCTGCAACAGAAGATAGAAACATAAACATAAAAGATGTCACTTAAACAATGAAGATTGGAGGCACCTAAATTGGCGGCCTATGAAACTTTAACAGGGTTAGTAGTAAGAAAGAAATATCAAAACCTTAACGAAGTTTGTAGAGTTTTAGTTGAGTGCCTTGAGGCAATTTGTTCTTCTAACTTCTTAAAACCATTTGACCAAAGCCTGGTAATTCTTGTTAAAATGTTAACTAATTAATTAAATTATTTTATTTTCTTAAATTTTTTAGATAAATGATGATTTAATATGATATTTAGGTAAATGTATTGAGTTTGAATCTTGTCTCTATCATTTACTCCTCATTTTAATTAAATATTCTACTTTACCCAGACATAAGTGTTAAAATATTACATGAGTGAGAGTATTAAAATATTAACTAAATAACTAAATCATCTACATAATTTATCATGGAACGTAAATTAATTGATTAAATTTATTAATTCCTTTAAGCTAAAGCTTTTAGGACATGTTTTGTGATTTAATATTGTATCAAAGGAGATCATAAATTTGAATCATATCTCCGTTATTCACAACTCATTTTAATTAAATATTCTGTATGTTGGATCTCACTTATTAAGAGGGAGTTTGAGTCTACACATAAATATATTGTTCCTAATCCACTTAAACTTATGAAATAAGTGGTGATTTAATATGATATATTGACCATTACAACTTCACTAATAATTCTTTTAATCGTTTCTAACCTATCATTCCAATAACAAGTAGACATCCTAGGTGGAATCAAGATATTGTAAAATCTAATCTATTTACTAAGAGCATCTCTTACACGTGAATAATTTTTATAGGGACTTGGCTAAATCAACTCTTTTGTAAAAAATTTTGTCTCTATTTTATTCTATTTTTGCTATTTATTTATTTTATTATTAGTTTATTCAGTCTCGTGAGAGAAAACTGACCAGGAATTTGACAGCGCACATAATGAGGTTGATCGGCGCAGAAGCACTAGAAACGGTAGTTACTGCTGTTGTCGAACTTGGTCCCACAAAACCCTCCACTATGCTCGCAAATGCTGCAGTCGTTGGCATTCCATTTTAGCCAAAACCCATTTTCCAGGGCCCTTCTAATCTCATCGTGATTGTCAACCCCATAAGCAGTTTGAACCGGTGCTACCACCCGAGTTTTGCACTCGTTTGACACGTCTGCCAACTTCGGGTCGCCTTGAGACAGGGCCAGAATCTTTTCCCCATGACCACCGGCATAAATATGTAAAGCACTGGGAAGCGACGAACAGTTATTGCTGCAATTATAAAGCAGAACAAGATTGCGTTGTTTTGGTACTAGCTCAAATCGGAGACTCATACTAGTATTAAAACAAAGATCAGAATGAGTCACCACAAGCACCATCCACCGCCAGGTCTGCCACCTCCTCCATTTGCTCATCGTCCGCCACCGCCAGGACCACCTGGGCCACCACCAGGCCGCACGGTCCACCATCTCCTTCATTTGCTCATGGCTCCGAGATTTATAATATATTTACCATTTTTTAAAAATATTTAAAATATATATATTTTTTATTTTTTATAAAAAAAATTAAAATGAGTATTTTAAAGATTTTGACAAGATTTAACATAAAAAATTAACAAAATGAGATAATTAAAAGAAATTGAAAGTTTGATACTCTCAATTAAGTGTTTTACAACTTTGAAATAATGAAAGTTGATGTGAGTTTTGTGAAATTTTCCATGTTTAGCATTACTATTTAGGATTTTTGGTTTCATGGTCTAGTTAGTTTTGGCTAATGAACTTCGCATGAAGGATACCCATCGGAGATGAGTTAAGTGCTTTTATTGAGTTACAGAATGATGAAGATACCTTGAAACTGGAGGCTCTAGAAGCTTAGAGGGCGCCCCGGTCTTGGATTTACACGAAGTTATTGACCTCTCCTCTTGTATGAACTCGTGGAATAGAGCGCTGTCAAGTACCCAAAAACAAGAAACCAGACTACTCTCTTTCTTTCTTCTTTTTTCAATGGTCTTTTCTGGAATCACCATATCTCGTTAAATATTTTTGGCTGGGTGCCTCCAGATCATCGTATGCAAACAGAAATGGTCCAATTGATGAATTTACTAGAGGCAACCCATTAAAGGGGGATGTCTTCCTACGTGACAGGAATGTTACTATTAGGATATTGCCAAGGATGAATGTGATCATAAAGACAGACGATTTGCATGAAAGCATCTCTTTGCAGTAGTTCCAGATCCCAGGAAGTTCTCCTGTATGCACCATCTTAGTGTAGGATTAAAGTCTGATTCTGGCAGGAGCGACAGGAATGGAGAAACAAACAAATTAAGGCAGAAATTATGGCCGAAAATGAAAGAAAAAAAAAAAAAAAAAAAGATTTGCTCTGTTCCGAGTAAGGTCTTCATAGAAACCTCTGTTTTCTGCGCAATCTTTTCAGCTAATAGAGCAGCAAGTCTTGAGTCTTCGCCTATAATTTCTTCAGACTACGTAGTGAGTTCCTATTTCTTACATAAAGACTCGATTAAAAATTGATTGGACTCACAAAAGATGTAATAAGCATCCACAAGCTAATAATTGAAGCAATTCACAGAAGATGCTAGTTACTAATCAACATTATAATTTCCTTTTAAAGAAAATATGCATTTTAGGGTTACAGAATCATGTTGTAGTGACCTCATTGTTGTCTAATAATCTTCTGATCTTGATGGTGAAAACAAGAAAGGCTTGGGTGGCACTTGCAAGTATTCAAGGCTTCCTTCAAACATATTTACAACTCTACTCATTGGTGGCCGATTTGAAGGGTCGGTTTGTATGCACCATAAACTCACTATTATCATCTTCCTTACACTTTCATGATCCTCTTCATTCATAAGGCCATGCAGTCCTAGATCTTCATCTTGTTCAAGACGCTTGTAAATCCAATGTGGAAAAAATATTTCACTGGTACAATCATTCTTGACATCTATACTCCTTCCCCTAACCATTTCAAATACCATCATTCCGTAGCTATATATATAAACATCTGACTTGTGAGATACTCCTCCAAAATTTCTACAAAGTACTTCTGGAGCTATATATCCTGCAGTCCCTCTTGCACCCAACATTGATATGATACTCTTTTCTCTATGGCATATTTTTGCAAGGACAAAATTAGAAATCTTTGGGCAGAAGCTCTTGTCCAAAAGAATATTATGAGGCTTTATATCAAAATGCAAGATTCGTGTGTTGCAACCTCTATGTAAGTATTCTTATCCTCAAGCAATACCAAGTGCAATATTGTATAATGTCATCCATTCCAATCGATGATCAGTGACCATTGGGGGATTTTCTTTATATATGAACTGTTGTGATGTTACAAATATTGGTTTTATTTACCTATTAATTTTTTTGACCATTTGACATAAAATCTATTCATGAGTTTTTGACCGTTGGGCAATAAAACTTTTTACAAGTTTTTAACTGATGGTTTTAATACTTTTACCGTTGGTTTTCTTAAACTAAAACATTTTGTCTTCAATGGCTTTGTTGACCGTTGTTGACCATTGGCTTTAATTCATGGATTTGTTTTAATACATAGATTTGTTGACTGTTGTTGACCGTTGGCTTCAATTCATGGATTTGTTTTAATACATGGATTTGTTGACCGTTGTTGACCGTTTGCTTTAATTCATGGATTTGCTTTAATGGATTTGTAGACCGTTGGTTTTTAATAACATGGATTACATGATAATGGTTTTTAAAAGAAAAAAGATTTCTCATGTCTATATAAGCAAGTGTTTAACTTTGACAAAAAAACAATCAAAAAATATTACTTTTAGTAAGATTTCATTTTTATGCTCCAAAATTTTTCTTTGTTACCAAAGAGAAAAAATAGAGTTATTTGCTACTCAATTTTTTCATCCTCTTCAATTTGAGAAAGGGTTGTTCATTTGATCTTCGTTACTTGAAAGTGCGTTCTTAACGAAGGTAGACGCTATAATCTAATCTTGTGAGGTTGCATGTCAAGAGGTCTGATCGCACCGAGTTATACACTCCAGGAGGCACGAAATCAACCTTTAAGGACAACGCTCTTGCGTGATTCTATAGCTTTGTGAGATTTTTCCTTGCTCTATTTTTATTTATTGTATTCTATTTATCTAATAGTTAATTGTTTGGATTAATATTATTTAGCATCAATAAGAATTTTTGCACTATCCATTTAATTTTACAACATGAACTTCTCGAGAGATCAGTTTGGCATAGACTCATAGATGAGAGCTCTTTTGGAACCCTCAAAGCAAAAGCCCATAAGAGAGACAATGTTGACATAGGAGGTCCTACTAATGCTTGCAACCTCATTAATGAATTTCTCTCCATTACCTCTTGATTCGTTCAGAACCTTCACTGCCATGAGGCAACCATCTTGTAACTTCCCTTTGTAGACACCACCATAACTCCCTTCGCCTAATTTATCTCTAAAAAAATGGGTCATTTTTTTGATATCTGAATAACTGTATCTTCTAATAGCAATAGGCCCACGGTTCCTTAGAAAGGCCTTGATAGTTTGATGGTTTATTAGAGTATAATTCTTGTTGGATAAGAAAGGTCAAAAGGCTACAAAAAAAGTCATGGGAGTTATAATAAAAATGAGGACATGGGCACTGTATATAACGACCCATTGAAAATTGATCTGACACGGCAATATAAATTCATGATGGAAGCTATCACGGCATATATCATCCCATAGTTTCGACACTCAATGTTACTTAATTCTGTAACTGTAACACACATCCACAAACTAATAAAAGATGCTACTTGCTACTCAAACATTAGAATTTTTTTTTTTAAAGAAAAGATGCATTTAAAGGCATTTCAGAATCATACTGTATTGAACCCCTTGTTGTCGAAGAATCTTCTGGTGATCTTGATGGCGAAGACAAAAAAGGCTTGGATGGTACTTGCAAGGATTCAAGACTCCCTTCCAACATATTCATAACTCTACTCATTGGTGGTCGGCTTGAAGGGTCAGCCTGTATGCACCACAAACTCACTACTATCATCTTCTTTGCACATTTGTGATCTTCTTCATTCATAAGGCCCAGCAGTCCTAGATCTTCATTGTGTTCAAGACGCTTATAAATCCAATGCGGAAAAAATATTTCACTGGTACGATCAACCTCGACATTTATATTCCTTCTTCCTCCAACCATTTCAAAAATCATCATTCCGTAGCTATAAACGTCGGACTTGTGAGAAATTCTACCAAAATTTCTAGAAAATACTTCTGGAGCTATATATCCTGGAGTCCCTCTTGCACCTAAGATTGATATGATACTCTTTTCTCTAGGGCATATTTTTGCAAGACCAAAATCAGAAATCTTTGGACAGTAGTTCTCATCCAAAAGAATATTGTGAGGCTTTATATCAAAATGCAAGATTCTTGTGTTGCAACCTCTATGCAAGTATTCTAATCCTCGAGCAATGCCAAGTGCAATATTGTATAATGTTATCCATTCCAATTGACGATTAGTGCCCATTGAGGGATTTTCTTTATATATGAACTTCTCGAGAGATCCGTTTGGCATAAACTCATAGATGAGAGCTCTTTTGGAACCCTCAAAGCAAAAGCCCATAAGAGTAACAATGTTGACATGGGAGGTCCTACTAATGCTTGCAACCTCATTAATGAATTCCTCTCCATTACCTCTTGATTCTTTCAGAACCTTCACTGCCACGAGACAACCATCTTGTAACTTCCCTTTGTAGACACCACCATATCCCCCTTCGCCTAATTTATCTCTAAAGAAGTTGGTTATTTTTTTGACATCTGAATAACTGTATCTTCTAATAGCAATAGGCCCATGGTTCCTTAGAAAGGCCTTGATAGTTTGATGGTTTCGACTTTCCTTCTTCCAAAAATAAATAATTTTGTTGGATGAGAACTTTCCCCTGATGCAGCAGATTACAACCATCACAGCTCCAATTCCAGCAGATATAGCTGTAATCAAAGAATATAAATTACGAAATTATGCTGTGCATAAACCAAAGTAATTTGAACTACCAATTAATTAAGAGTGTCCTGAACCTTCTTAAGATTGCATTTTCTTATGATGACACCAGACAAGAAATCATAAAAATCATCAATTGCAGGTCAAAAAGAGAAAGAAAATCATGCAACATGGAAGTTTGAATAATTGACGAGAATTTTTAGAAGTCTTCCAATGGATTCCGTGTATAGTACATCCTGCATGTAGAACGAAAAAGAAAATGCAGAAAATGGAGCCATTACCAAAACTAATATCAACAAGAAATTTGATTGAAGTGGTATATCTCACCTAATGCTATCGCCAGTATCGTTTTGTTACTCCCTGCAACAGAAGCTAGAAACATAAAAGATGTTTGTTAAACAGTGAAGAGTGAAGTGAAGCAGCTAAATTGGCAGACTTTAATCAAAGAAAGAAATGTATAAACCTTGTCAAAGTTTGTAGAGTTTAATTAGTTGAGGGCCTTGAGGCTATTTTGTTCTTCTAACTTCTTAAAACCATTTGATCAAAACCTGGTAATTCTTGTTAAAATGTTAACTAAAATAACTATAAATTATTTTAATAACTTCAATTTTTTAGATAAATGATAGTTTAATATGATATCAAAACAAAAATACTGAGTTTGAATCATGTCTCAATCATTTACTTTTGATTTTAAGTAAATATTCTACTTAGACCAAATATTACGACGCGAGTAAAAGTATGAAAATACTAACTAAATAACTAAATCATCTATAGTGATTTAACATGGAATGTTAGAATATAAATTAAATGATCAGATTTATTCATTCTTATAAGCTTAAGGTTTTAAGACACGTGATAATTTAACATAGTATCAGGGAATCAGTCTTAAATTTAAACCATGTTTCTCTATTATTCAATACTTATTTCAATTAAATATTTCATATGTTGGACTTCATTTATTAAGAGAGTTTGAGCCCACACATAAATTATTCATTGATGTCCACTTAATTTTGTGAAACAAATAATGATTTAACATGGAACTACCGTTGCAACTTCACTAACAATTCATTTCTAACCTATCATTCCATGAACAAGTAGACATGCTAAGCTAGATTAAGATGCTGTAAAATTTAATCTATCTATTTAGAGCATCTCGAGTAGATATTCTAAATTGCCCATGGACCATTTTATTTTTTTTCAACGAATGTGTTCTGATCGATTCTGAGTAGTTAAAAAAATTAAATTAATTTTTTTTAAAAAGTTGTTTGAGTAGTTAAAATAGCGATTATGTTTTAGCTCGGCGTGCCTATACATTTGTCATTTGGCCAAGAGCGGGGGCTACCAAATTTGATTAAAAATTTCTGAGAGAGAAAACTGACCAGGAATTTTACAGCGCACACGGTGAGGTCTATCGGCGCAGAAGCACCGGTAACCGTAGCTACTGTTGCCGTCGACCTCGGACCCACAAAACCCTCCACTTTCCTCGCAAAGGCTGCAGACGGTGGTGGCCTTCCATTTCAGCCAAAACCCATTTTCCAGGGCCCCTCTAATCTCATCGTTATTCTCAACCCCATAAGTAGCTTCAACTGGTGCTACCACCCGAGTTTTGCACTCGTTTGACACGTCTCCCAGCTTCGGGTCGCCTTGAGACAGGGCCAGAATCTTTTCCCCATGACAACCGGTATAAAAATGTAAATCACTGGGAAGCGACGAAGAGTTATTGCTGCAATTATAAAGCAGAAATAGATTGCTTTGATTTGGTACTAACTCGAATTGTACACCGGGAAGGGATATGTTTTTTGTTAAAGAAAAGCAATCGGTGTTTGAATTAGAAAAGTCAGGGTTTGAGACGCGAATGGTCTGGTTTTGGTCGAAAATTTGGTGGATGGTGTAGTTGATACCGGCTATGGTGATAGTAGGTTGGCCATTGGTTTTGCAAGAGACCGGGAATCCAGTTTGGCCACAAAAGTAGTTTTCGTGCTGGCTACCTTGGATGAAGAAGGGAAATGTTATGTTTTGGCCATCGCCACAATTTTTGGGAACACTGCACCTTATGAAGTGTGGGTCGTCCGCACCATAGGATTTTCTAAGTAGAAAGAAAAAGACGAGGATGCAGATGAGGCTTATCATTGGAGAAATGGGTGATACAAGGGTGCCCACGAAGCTTGCCTCTTTCATTTCTGGATCTTCAAACTGTGGAGGGGCATAAAGATTAAAGAAGAAGATCAGAATCTGGGGAAAGGGTAGGAGATGCATTGATGCAATTGACTCGCTGTGCGGCTGTGCCTTTGACTAGTTTCAATGGCATTCAATATCTGCCAGACTGCCCCATACAGTTCAACTTGTAGATCTTTCAAAACATGGCCACTAGGCACTATCTGCCCCATAGCTTACGTCGTTGAAATTTCAAAGCAATTTCATATACGGCCATGTTTTCCAAGTCTTACCACGTCAACTATCTTCGGCCATTTATCCTGGCATGTTTGTTAAACATCATGGACAACTAAATTGAAAAATAGTATCGAAAACCGAATTTTTTTTTTGTTTTTTTAGTGATTTTTTTATTTGAATAATAATAAAAAGTGAATTATTGTGATATAAAAAATGAAAATGTTTTGATGTTGATTTTTTTAGAAAAATAAGATGAATAGTATTTAGGGGAGTGGTGGTGTCATTCTAACACTTTCTCCAACATATTGTGGCTCTTCATTAGTAAAGTAAAGCCTAATATATAAAATATTTAATTGAAGAGAAATATATATGTATTGTCTTTTACCCATCTCTTATCCATCTCCATATAAGAGACGGCAAATTCATTATTGAATATCTGGAATCATGTATAAATTCTACAAATTTAATGATAGATTTACAAAAAAGATTATCAAAAGATATGTTGTACAAGTTGTGAGGTTTGTGTCCCACGTTGAGAAAGTATAAAGAATAAAAATTGTTAATATACTTAAACTTAAGCGAACCCAAGCCCATTAGCTTAAGCTTTTGGACTAGAAGTGGTGTCCAATACCAAAGTTAGTTCTATACATATGACTAGCAACAAGAAAGGCAATTCCTGTTTCTTGGGAGTCCGCCATAGACTTTGCGTTTGGGGGGCCTAATCCTTTAGGATGCGGTAATACCTATTCCCCCTTAAATGTCCTATCCAAGCCAAGGAACTTATCTCCTTGGTGTTTATCTCCCCAACAAGATAGATGTGTTACACTTCTCTTAATTGAAATATAAGGTCATATGTATAAACTATTAACTCAATATATTTATTCTTATATCATATTAAATCAAACATTTATTCTAAAAAGCTTAAAAATATTAAAAAAAATAGTGAATTTAATCATCTAATTAATATTCTAATAGTCATTCAGTATGTCTTTAAACTTTCTCTTCATTATCTGCAATATGTTAATCCATAAGATAAATAATCTGATTCAAACTCAAAAACATCCGCTTTCTAGTACAAGGCTAAGACAGGTAACTTATAGGCTAACTAATTGAGTTGCCATATAAGCAGAATTCAATGACATCCTCCGAAAATTACAGAGAGAGCTTGCATGAACACTTCTGTGAAAGTTTGCAGCTTGCTTTGAAACGTTAAGATAATGGTAGTCGTCCACCCAGCAGTGGTGGAGCCCTGGATTTCTCTGTTGAGAGGGCCACGCTTTTTTCTTTTTCTTTTTTTTTTAAAAAAATTTTGATTAATTGCCTGTCATGAAATTCGTTTGGGGTTACTTGTCTTACAAACAGGGGTATTGACATATTGTAATTAATTCCGTTCAGTACTCTTTTTCTTTTTTCTTTTTTTCTCTTTTAGGTTAAATTATGCATTACCAATGCTTTTTCATTCGTTACTCTTGCTATTGAATCAAAGCTGATACTATGGAAAACCAGAGTCCTTCCAGAATGCTAACAAAAACATTTTCAACATTGTTGTTTTTGTTCTCACATGG
>NC_081541.1:7206833-7214867 GCF_901000735.1 Corylus avellana
GTTTAATATGATATCAAACCAAAAATACTGAGTTTAAATCATGTCTCAATCATTTACTTTTGATTTTAAGTAAATATTCTACTTAGACCAAATATTACGACGAGAGTAAAAGTATTAAATTATTAACTAAATAACTAAATCATTTATAGTGATTTAACTTTGAATGTTAGAATATAAATTAAATTATCAGATTTATTCATTCTTATAAGCTTAAGGTTTTGAGACATGTGATAATTTAACATAATATCAGGGTATAAGTCTTAAATTTGAACCATGTCTCTATTATTTAATACTTATTTCAATTAAATATTTTATGTGTTGAACTTCATTTATTAAAAAAGTTTGAGCCCACACATAAGTTTTATTCATTCAAGTCCACCTAATTTTGTGAAACAAGTAGTGATTTAACATGGAACAACTGTTGCAACTTCACTAACAATTCATTTCTAACCTATCATTCCATGAACAAGTAGACATGCTAAGCTAGATTAAGATGCTGTAAGATTTAATCTATCTATTTAGAGCATCTCGAGTAGATATTCTAAATTGCCCATGGACCATTTTATTTTTTCAACGAATGTGTTCTGATCGATACTGAGTAGTTAAAAAAATTAAATTAATTTTTTAAAAAAAGTTATTTGAGTAGTTAAAATAGCGATTATGTTTTAGCTCGGCGTGCCTATACATTTGTCATTTGGCCAAGAGCGGGGGCTACCAAATTTGATTAAAAATTTCTGAGAGAGAAAACTGACCAGGAATATTTCAGCGCTCATAATCAGGTCCATCGGCGCAGAAGCACAGGAAACGGTAGTTACCGTTGTTATCGACCTCGGACCCACACAACCCTCCACTATGCTCGCAAATGCTGCAGTCGTCGTTGACCTTCCATTTCAGCCAAAACCCATTTTCCAGGGCCCCTCTAATCTGATCGTAATTCTCAACTCCATAAGCAGCTTCAACCAGTGCTACCACCCGAGATTTGCACTCGTTTGACACGTCTCCCAGCTTCGGGTCGCCTTGAGACGGGGCCAGAATGTTTTCCCCATGACAACCGGCATAAAAATGTAAATCACAAGGAAGCGATGAAGAGTTATTGCTGCAATTATAAAGCAGAAGTAGATAGCTTTGTTTTGGTACTAGCTCTGTTAGTTCTTGTGTTAGCTTAATTCAGTTTCAAAATGTAAAAGTTACTGTTTACGAGCTTAAACACTGATATAGAATGCTCAGAATCCAATCTTCACCATTCATAATATAGATTCATGTGTTATGAACGTCCCTGCAAAATTTCAGTTCAATCGGACCACAAACACCTATCGATCGGTACTATTGATCAAGACTGGACAGCATTTCCAGAATGCTGTTTCACCCGGTCCGAACAGGCCTTCCCCGGGCCCGGACCGCATTTCCAGAAACTCCATTTTTGCTCCGCAAGGCCGTGTCCGGACAGCCCATTAACCTGTCCGGACACCCCGTACCTATTATGCCCAAAAACATGTTTTTAGTGGGCCTAAGTCTAGGGTTTGATGTACTGATATATATACATCATTATAGAAGATAAATGTACGAATTTTTCATCTCAGAGAGTTCGTCAGAGGCTGTGCTAAGAGAGATCATATGTGGTGAGCATTAAATTGAATCTCTTAGAGTTTTAGTTATTCCTTTGATAAATCTACGGTTGAGAAATCTATCGGAAGGGTCCGGTAAAGGAGAATCACGTTGAAGAAGATTGTGAGCAAGGAGACGAATTGTAGGCTTGTCGATCTTACCAAGCCAAGGTCTTGCAAAGGGTTGTAAGTGTTCCTAGTGTCTGTAATTTCTGAATAATCTTTTGATAGTGATTTCCTGGGTTTGGCTGTCCCGGAGAGGTTTTACTTTTAGATCGATTTTTAAAAGGTTTAGTCTTCGTAACTAGGGGTGCAAAGGCGGGCGGTTTTTAACCGCCCGCTAACCGCAAACCGCTATAACCGCCAACCGCCTAACCGCCTAACCGTTTAACCGCATTAACCGCTAACCGCCTAACCGCCATAACCGCCTAGCGGTTAGCGGTTAGCGGTTATTGGGTCTACTAACCGTAACCGCTAACCGCTAACCGCCTTTTTATATAATATATTTTTATAATTATACATATAACATAATCACTTGATCATTAAATCACAATTTTTTTAAAAAATAATTAAATCACAATTTGAGTATTAATATATTATCACTATAATTTATATGATTATATCATATAATCACTTGATCATTAAATCACAATTTTTTTTTTAAAATAATTAAATCACAATTTGAGTATTAATATATTATCACTATAATTTATATGATTATATCACATGAGATTGATTATTAAATCATTTGATTATATAATAATAAATTATACATATATAATATGACATAACTCATAAGTATACTAATTCATACTAATACAACAATTAAATATCTAGAGACTTATTTCCAATGTATGTTATAAACCTATAAGTCTATATAAGTCTACATATGTATATGAATAATATCAATGTATAATATCAATGGTTAATCATATGATTCAATGACAATTCAAATACTTTATTCAAGACTTCAAGTGAATCATATTATTAATGTACAATGATGATATAATTCGTATAATATCAAATTAAGTAATTGACATTGGATTAAACAATGACCAATGTGTTACTTATAAACATAATTTAAGTATTAATGTATTATCATTATAATTTTAGTAATTTATATATTATCACTATAATTGATATGATTATATCACATGATGACTTGATCATTAAATCATATGATTATATAATAATAAATAATACATATATAATATGACATAACTCATAAGTCATAAGTCTACAAGTTAATCATATGATTCATGTACAATGATAATCACAATTGATTCAATTGAATTAAACAATATATTACTTATAACTACAAGTCTACAATTTAATTAAAGCATTATTAGATACTTTAGGAATTTAGGATTTAGGAGTTTGAACATTACCATTTACCATTAGATATTAAGTTCAATTCAAAGAAAAAAGATTATAAGTAAATATGATAAGAATTTAAATAATTAATCATATGAATCATATGATATAATTTAATGAGACTATATGATTATATAATATCAAATTAAGTAATTGACATTAGATTCAACAATGTGTTACTTATAATTCACAATTGAAGTATTAATGTATTTTTTGAACATTTTTTAGAAAAAGAAATTTAACCATTTTTTGAAAGAAAAAAAAAAAGAAAATTAACAATTTTGAACAATTTTGAATTTATATATATATATATATATATATATATATATAATTGCTTATAGTTATATTATATGCATATTGAATAATATAAATGTATAAGATAAATATTTAACTATATGATCCAATTACAATTCCAATACTTAATCAATTATTCATGTACAATGACAATGACAATGTGATTCATATAATATCAAATTAAGTAATTGACATTGGATTAAACAATGTGTTACTTATAACTACAATTGAAGTATTTTTGTTTGTTTGTAAGTTTATAAGATCAACACTTAATCATATGATCCAATGACAATTCAAATATTTATAGCAATTAGGCCCAAGAAGATATTAAAAATACAAGAAAAAAAAAATGAGGGTAAAAAAAAGCAAAAAAAAAAAAGCCTAAAAAGCCCAAAAAAAAGCTCAATTTTAAAAAAGCGGTTAGCGGGCGGTTATCTATTTGACTAACCGCTAACCGGCCATTAACCGCTAACCGCTAACCGCTAGGCGGTTAGCGGTTGCGGTTAGTGAAATTTACTAACCGCTAGGGCGGTTACGGTTAGCGGTTATTGCCACTAACCGCTAACCGTAACCGCCTTTGCACCCCTATTCGTAACCAAAATATCTGTGTCTGCCTCTTTATTGCTTTATATATTTTAGGTGATTGAATTGTTTATTACTTCATAGTATTAATTCCGCATAAATTGTGATAAATAAGCTTTTGGAGTCGACATAGCGTTTTTCAAGCTCAAATCGGATACCAGAAAGTGATATGTTTTTAATTAAAGGAAAGGTTTTGGTAGAAAATTTGGTGGATGGTGTAGTTCATACCGGATATGGTGATAGTGGGTTGGCCATTGATTTTGCAAGAGATCGGAAATCCATGGTGGCCGCAAGAGTAGTTTTTCTGCTGGCTACCTTCGACGAAGAAGGGGAATGCTATGTTTTGGCCATCACCACAGTTTTGGGGAATACTGCACTTTAGGAACTCTGGGTCGTCCACACCACAGGATTTTCTAACTAGAAAGGAAAAGAAGAGGATGCAGATGATGAGGCTTATCATTGGAGAAACGGGTGATACAAGGGTGCCCACGAAGCTTGCCTCTTTCATTTCTGTATCTTCATGATCAAACTGTGGAGGGGCATAAAGATTAAAGAGAAGATCAGAATCTGGGGAAAGGGTAGGAGACGCAATTGACTCGCTGTGCGGCTGTGCCTTTGACAAGTTTCAATGGCATTCAATATCTGCCAGAATGCCCCATACAGTTCAACTTGTAGATCTTTCAAAACATGGCCACTAGGCACTATCTGCCCAATAGCTTACGTCGTTGAAATTTCAAATCAATTTCATATACGGCCATGTTTTCCAAGTCTTACAACTTCAACTATCTTCGACCTTTTATCCTGGCATGTTTGTTAAACATCATGGACAACTAAATTGAAAAATAGTATTGAAAAACAAAAAAAATTTGTTTTGTAATAATTTTTTATTTGAATAATAGTAAAATGTAAATGATTGTAATATAAAAAATGAGAAGTTTTTTATGTTAATTTTTTAAGAAAAATGAGATGAATACTTTTTAGTGTAGTGGTGGTGTGATTCTAACACTTTGTCCAACACGTAGCTCTTCATTAATAAACTAAAGCCTAATATATATATATATATATATATATATATATATATATATATATATATATATATATATATTGCATTTTACCCATCTCCATCTCCATACAAGATATGGCAAATTCATTATTGAATATGTGGAATCATGTATAAATTTTACAAATTTAATAATAGATTTGCGAAAAGAGAAAGGCAATTCCTGTTTCTTGAGACTCCGCCATAAACTTTGCGTTTGAGGGACCTAATCCTTGGGAATGTGGTAATACCTATTCCCCCTGGAAATGTCCTATCCAAGCCAAGGAACTCATCTCCTTGGTGTTTATCTCCCCAACAAGATAGATGTGTTACACTTCTCTTAATTGAAATATAAGGTCATACATATGTATAAACTCAATATATTTATTCTTATATCATATTAAATCAAACATTTATTCTAAAAAGCTTAAGAATATTAAAAAAGTAGTGAATTTAATCATCTAATTAATATTCTAATAGTCATTCAGTTGTCTTTAAACTTTCTCTTCATTATCTGCAATATGTTAATCCATAAGATAAATAATCTGATTGAAACTCAAAAACATCCACTTTCTAGTACAAGGCTAAGACAGGTAACTTATTGGCAAACTAATTGAGTTGCCATATAAGCAGAATTCAATGACACCCTCCGAAAATTACAGGAGAGAGCTGGCAAGAACACTTCTGTGAAAGTTTGCAGCTTGCTTTGAAACGTTAAGATAATGGTAGTCGTCCACCCAACAGTGGTGGAGCCCTGGATTTCTCCATCGAGAGGGCCACGCTTTTTTCTTTTTTTCTTTTTAAAATTTTTTTGATTAATTGCCAGTCATGAAATTCGTTTGGGGTTACTTGTCTTTCAAACAGGGGTATTGACATATTGTAATTAATTCGGTTCAGTACTCTTTTTCTTTTTTCTTTTTTTCTCTTTTAGGTTAATTAAATTATGCATTACCAATGCTTTTTCATTCTTTACTCTTGCTTTTGAATCAAAGCTGATACTATGGAAAACCAGAGTCCTTCCAGAATGCTAACAAAAACATTTTCAACATTGTTGTTGTTGTTCTCACATGGTCTCAGCTATTAGTAGCAAACTAGCAATTGTAAGGGTTTTTTTTATTAAAAAAAAAAACTTTTCAAAATACCCTCTTGAACTTCCACATGCTTTGAAAATACCATGTTGAAGTTCAAAAACTCTCAATTAAGGATATCAAACTTTCAACCTTATAAGACTACTACAAAACCTGACGGTTGAGCCGTTTTGCCGACACTAAACAGCCACGCCCTAGCTTCTGCTCCGGCGTTCCTCCACCTTCTTGTGAGGCATAACCACCTCCTTGTGAGGCATAACCACCTCCTAGTGAGGCTTATCCATCTTATTGTGAGATTAATTTTTGGGTTTCTCTCTTGTTACCTAGTCTCTAAACCTTCTCTTTGTAGCTCTGTTTTTCGCTGTTTTGGTATTCTATCTGGTTTTCTTCTTGGCTTTCTGGTTCTTTACAATCACTCCTCCGTGGGATTCTTTTCCCCAAGATTCTTCTGGATTGTTGTATGGCCAGCTGGATTTTCCTGTTTTCTTCTACGATGCGTGTGGGTGAGATGGCTGGTTTGTGTGATTATGTGGGTTGCAATCATCCTGTGAAAGGTTTTTCTTTTTCTGATGGTCCATCACCTCAATGAAAGTCTTGGCCTGGAATAGTCGCGGCTTAGCTCGTGCGCCGACCATTCGTGCTCTACGGGCGTTGATCAGGACTCATAGACCTGATCTTATTTTTCTGTCGGAGACTAAAGTTGCTTCTGCAAGATTCCAGCCCTCTCTTTTTCATTTGGGTTTCTCCGGTTGGTTAGAAATCCCTCCGGTCGGCTTAAAAGGTGGGCTTTTTGTAACTTGGAAGCATGGTATTGAGATTGAGCCTGTTAGGCTTGATAGAAGTTGTATTTCCTGTTTGGTATTCTCTGATCCCTCTCATTGCCCTTGGTTATTCTCCTTTATTTATGCACCCCATATTGCTGAAAGGCGGTCAGTTTTTTGGTCTGAGTTGACGAACTTGGGGAACTCCTTTGGTGGGGCTTGGCTGTTATTGGGTGATTTCAACTCGGTGCTTTCTCCTTCAAAGAAGAGTGGAGGCCGTGCTTTTGGCTCCTCTTCTCAAAATGATTTTTTGGATTTTGTTCAGTCGAATGCATTGATTGATCTGGGTTTTGTAGGCAATAAGTTCACTTGGAGTAATCACCGTTCTGGGTTGGCTAATATTCGAGAGAGACTTGATAGAGGTTTAGCTAATCAAGAGTGGGTGCATCTATTTCCCAATGCTCTCATCAATCACTTTCTTGCCACCAATTCAGATCACTGTCCGATTTTGTTATCTACCACTGGGTCGTATCAAAATCTGCCTAAGCCCTTTAGATTTGAAGCTTTCTGGACAAGGGATAAATCCAGTTACTCAGTTGTTGCTGGTGCTTGGCTAGAAGAGGTGGAAGGCTCTCCAGCTTTCTCTTTAAGCAAGAAGTGGAAGTCTACTAAAAGTGCATTGAAGGTCTGGAATCAGCATCATTTTGGACACATTCAGTCTAGGATTAAATCTTTAATGTCTGAGATTAGTATAATTCAATCTAATCCTCATTCCCCTGTCAATGCTGCGAGAGAGGTGGTTCTTCAAGAGTCTCTTCAAGAGCATCTTTTGAGAGAGGAAGTATTGTGGAAACAGAAGTCTAGGGAATTATGGTTAACTTGTACTGATCTCAACACCAAATTCTTCCATGCCTCAACTGTTTGCCGTCGCAGGTATAATTCTATCTCTAGTTTGAAAGCTTCTGATGGTACTAGGCTATGTGGTAGAGATAATATTGGCTCATTCCTGGTGAATCATTTTAGTACTCTGTTTTCCTCTACCAATCCTAATTTTGATGATAGTCTTTCTGAGCTGGTGGAAGAAGTTATTACTGAGGAAGAGAATGTTTTGTTGTGTTTAATCCCGGATGAATTTGAGATTTTCTCTGCTATCACTGATCTTGGTCTCAATAAGGCACCGGGTCCAGATGGGATGACTGGGCTTTTCTATACGTCTTACTGGCCGATTGTGAAATTGAGTGTGATCTCTTCGGTCCAATCCTTTTTTAGGGGTGGTTATATGCTTAAAGAAT
>NC_081541.1:7214967-7258971 GCF_901000735.1 Corylus avellana
ATCTTTTGAGAGAGGAAGTATTGTGGAAACAGAAGTCTAGGGAATTATGGTTAACTTGTACTGATCTCAACACCAAATTCTTCCATGCCTCAACTGTTTGCCGTCGCAGGTATAATTCTATCTCTAGTTTGAAAGCTTCTGATGGTACTAGGCTATGTGGTAGAGATAATATTGGCTCATTCCTGGTGAATCATTTTAGTACTCTGTTTTCCTCTACCAATCCTAATTTTGATGATAGTCTTTCTGAGCTGGTGGAAGAAGTTATTACTGAGGAAGAGAATGTTTTGTTGTGTTTAATCCCGGATGAATTTGAGATTTTCTCTGCTATCACTGATCTTGGTCTCAATAAGGCACCGGGTCCAGATGGGATGACTGGGCTTTTCTATAAGTCTTACTGGCCGATTGTGAAATTGAGTGTGATCTCTTCGGTCCAATCCTTTTTTAGGGGTGGTTATATGCTTAAAGAATTCAATCATACTAACATTGCTCTCATCCCTAAGGTTGATAATCCATCCTTGGTGAACCATTTCAGGCCTATTAGTCTCACCAATTTTAACTACAAGATTATCTCTAAAATCTTGTCCAATAGACTCAAACCTCTCTTACACAAAATTGTGTCTCCTACTCAGTCAGCTTTTCTCAAGGGAAGGTCCATCCATGATAATACTATTTTAGCTCATGAGTTATTTCATACTATGAAGAAGAAGCAGGGGAATGGTGGTTTGATGACTTTGAAATTAGATATGGAGAAAGCTTTTGACTCGATGGAATGGGAATTCTTGCTGAAAATCCTTTCCTTACTTGGGTTTCACACTACATGGATCCATTGGATTAGACAATGTATAACCACTTCCTCATTCTCTATTCTTTTGGATGGTGCGCCTTATGGAAAATTCTTTCCCTCCCGTGGCTTAAGGCAAGGAGATCCCATCTCTCCTTTTCTCTTTATATTGGGCTCTAAGATTCTTTCTAGGTTAATTTTACGGGAAGAGCAATTGGGTCACTTACATGGTATCAAAATGGCTAGATTGAGCCCTCCTATTTCACATCTGTTGTTTGCGGATGATGTGATGATCTTTTCTCGAGCCAATGTTCGCGAAGCTAATGTGATTCTTAATTGTCTTTCTACTTATTCTCGGTGGTCTGGTCAGTGTATTAATTTGGCTAAATCAGTAGTGTTTTTTAGCAAGAATTGTCGACCAGCCTCTAGAGCTTCTATTAATGGTGTGCTTCATCTTGCTCCTATTCCAGCAAGGGCCAAATACCTTGGTATTCCTCTTTTCATGAATCGTAAGAAGAAAGATACTTTTATTGAGCTTAAAGATAGGATTTTTGCTAAGATTTCGGGTTGGAAAGCGAGACTTCTTTCTCAAGCTGCTCGAACTACTCTGTTGAAATCAGTTGCCAATGCCATTCCCACTTATATTATGTCTCTTTTTCTCTTGCCGAAGTCTCTTTGTGCTGATATTAATGCAGGTTTGAGAAAATTTTGGTGGGGTTTTCCCCAAGATAAGAAACATAATCTCTCATTTCTTTCTTGGGAGAGTATTTGCAAGCCCAAGGCTCTGGGTGGGCTTGGGATTCGCTCTATGGAGTTTATGAATAATTCATTGCTGGCTAGATTGGGTTGGAAGATGACTATTAATCAACCTCTTCTTTGGGTTGAAGCCCTCCGGGGCAAGTATCTTGCTAATGGTATTTCCTTTTTAAATGCCCCTTCTAACCCTTTGTCTTCTTGGCTTTGGAAAGGGTTGCTGAAAAATAGGGAGCTGGTTTCAAAAGGCGCTTGTATTTCTATTACCAATGGTGGGAATGTTGGCATTTGGGACTCGCCATGGATTCCTTTGCAGCCTGGTTTTAAGCCCAAACCGAATCCTAACTTGGTTGAGCTTCCTGATTTTTGTGTTGCAGATTTGATTTCCTCTGAAGAAAGGTCTTGGAACAGACATCTTCTGCAGGATCTTTTTGACTCGGCTTCTGTTCAAAACATTCTCTCCATTCATTTGCCGCAAATCAACTCTTTTGATAAGTGGATTTGGGCTCCTTCCTCAGCTGGGCTCTTCACTGTTAAATCTGCCCATGAGCTCTCTTTTTCTTCTGGTGGTAGGTTGTCCCCTTTATCTTCAGAAGCTTGGCATGCCCTTTGGGGTTTGAAGCTGCAAGCTAGACTGAAGCATCTTCTATGGAAGATTGCTTGGAATATTCTACCTTCTCGGGGCAATATTGGTCGTTTTGTGACCATGGCTGCCGTGGATGCTTGGGTTTGTCCCTTTTGTAAAGGTCCCCTAGAGACCTTGTCCCATATTTTTTTGAATTGTGACTTGGCAAGGATTTTATGGAGATCCTCTCCGTGGCCTCTTAACACTGCTGTTTTTTCTTCTAGGCCTATTTCAGATTGGATTCTTGCTATCATTTATCCAGTTGATTGGCTGGCTATTCCTAAGGATGAAGTTAGAAGTTTTCAATTATTTGCTGCAATCACTTTGGATCATATTTGGTTTTCCAGGAATAAATTGGTTCATGAAGCTTTACAACCTGTTCCAGCCAAAGTGATCAAGCTTGTTCTCTCTTCCTTAAATCTTCATCTCTCTGCATGGCAAGATTCTGCTCTATCTTCTCTTTGGGTTCCTCCAAAGCCTGGTTGTCTTAAGGGCAATTTTGATGTGGCCATAAAGGACACTTTTGCTGTGGCAGCTGCAACCATTAGTGACTCCTCTGGTAATATTGTATTTGCGGCTTCTAAGAAGCTTTCTAATTTGGATGTCTTACAAGGTGAAGCTACTGCAGCCCTTCTTGCTACTAGATTGGCCATTTTTTCAGGTTGTGACAGATTCCATCTTGAGGGGGACGCTCTTCTGGTTACCTTGGCTATTAACAATCCTTCACTTTTTGAGTCTTGGAACTTTGCTTCTATTGTTTCTGATATTAGGCTAAATTTATCATCCTTTCAGAGTTGGTTTGCTTTGAAAGTGTCTAGATGTGCCAATTACCGTGCACATGATTTAGCTAAATGGGCCGCTTCCAATCTTGTTTTTGGAAGCATTCCCACAGGATCTCCCATTCTTTCTTCCATTCGGATCAAGAGTGGTAAAGATCCTTCCCTGTAGCCTTTTACCCTTATTCAATTAGAAAAAAAAAAAAAAAAAAAAAAATCAAACTTCCAATTATCCCGTTTTATTAGGATTTTTTGTTAAATCTTTATCAAAATTTCCAAAAAACCATATTTTTTATTATAAAAACTTGTAAAGATTAAGGCTTTTTTTAACATATTTGAAATTTTTTTATTTTTTATTAAAAAAAATTAAAATTGGTATTTTGAATATTTCGACATGATTTAACATAAAAAATTAATTGAATGAGATAACTGAAAGAAATTGAAAGCTCGATATTCTTAATTGTAAGTTTTTAAACTATAAGATAATGTCAAAATTAGTGAAAGTTGATGCGGGTTCCGTAAAATTTCCCTATAATATGTATAGCATTACTATTTAGGATTCCGGGTTTCAGGGTCGAGCTAGTTTTGGCTAATGAACTTTGCATGAAGGATACCCATCGGAGATGGGTTGAGTGCTTTAATTGAGTTGCAGAATGAAGAAAATACCTTGAAATTGAAGGCTGCAGAAGCTTAGAGGGCGCCCCGGTCTTGGATTTACACGAAGATATTGATCTCTCCTCTTGCATGAACTCATGGAATAGAGCTCTGCCAAATGTTCTCTTTCTTTCTTCCTTTTTCAATGGTCTTTTCTGGAATAACCTATCTCGTTAAATATTTTTTGTTGGGTGCCTCCAGAGCATTCTATGCAAACAGAAATGGGCTAATTGATGAATTTACTAGAGGCAACCCATTAAAGGTGGATGTCTTCCTACGTCGCAGGAATGTTACTATTAGGATATTGCCAAGGATGAAGGTGATCATAAAGACAGACGATTTGCATGAAAGCATCTCTTTGCAGTAGTTCCAGATCCCAGGAAGTTCTGCAGTATGCACCATCTTAGTGTAGGATTAAAGCCTGATTCTAGCAGGAGCGACAGGAATGAAGAAACAATCAAATCAAGGCAGAAATTATGGCCAAAAATGGAAGAAAAAAAAATTTGCTCTGTTCCCAGTAAGGTCTTCATAGAAACCTTTGTTTCCTGCGCAATCTTTTCAGCTAATAGAGCAGCAAGTCTTGAGTCTTCGCCTATAATTTCTTCAGACTATGTAGTGAGTTCCCATTTCTTACAAAAAGACTCGATTAAATATTGATTGGACTCACAAAAGACGTAATAAGCATCCACGAGCTAATAATTGAAGCAATTGAAGCAATTCCTTCAAAAGATGCTAGTTACTACACAACATTATAATTTCCTTTTAAAGAAAATATGCATTTTAGGGCTTTACATAATCATGCTGTAGTGACCTCGTTGTTGTCTAATAATCTTCTGATCTTGATGGCGAAAACAAGAAAGGCTTGGGTGGCACTTGCAAGTATTCAAGGCTCCCTTCAAACATATTTACAACTCTACTCATTGGTGGCCGATTTGAAGGGTCAGTTTGTATGCACCATAAACTCACTATTATCATCTTCCTTGCACTTTCGTGATCCTCTTCATTCATAAGGCCCTGCAGTCCTAGATCTTCATCTTGTTCAAGGCGCTTGTAAATCCAATGCGGAAAAAATATTTCACTGGTACTATCATTCTTGACATCTATTCTCCTTCCCCTAACCATTTCAAAAACCATCATTCCATAACTATAAACATCTGACTTGTGAGATACTCCTCCAAAATTTCTACAAAATACTTCTGGAGCTATATATCCTATAGTCCCTCTTGCACCCAACATTGATATGATACTCTTTTCTCTAGGGCATATTTTTGCAAGGCCAAAATCAGAAATCTTTGGGCAGAAGCTCTCGTCCAAAAGAATATTATGAGGCTTTATATCAAAATGCAATATTCGTGTGTTGCAACCTCTATGTAAGTACTCTAATCCTCGAGCAATGCCAAGTGCAATCTTGTATAATGTCTCCCATTCCAATTGTCGATTAGCCTTTGAAGAACTTTCTTTATATATGAACTTCTCGAGAGATCCGTTAGGCATAAACTCATAGATAAGAGCTCTTTTAGAACCTTCAAAGCAAAAGCCCATAAGAGAGACAATGTTGACATGGGAGGTCCTACTAATGCTTGCAACTTCATTAATGAATTCCTCTCCATTACCACTTGATTCTTTCAAAACCTTCACTGCCACAAGACATCCATCGTCTAACTTTCCCTTGTAAACACTACCATAACCTCCTTCACCTAATTTATCTATAAAGAAGTTGGTCATTCTCTTGATTTCTGAATAATTGTATCTTCTAATAGCAATAGGTCCATAGTTTCTTAAAAAGTCCTCGACGGCCTGATGGTTTAGACTTTCCTTCTTCCAAAAATAAATAATTTTATTGGGTAAGTACTTTCTCCTAAAGTAGTAGATTACAACCATCACAGCTCCAATTCCAACAGATAAAGCGGCTGTAATCAAAGAATAGACATTAATAAGTTATGTGGTGCATTGTCCAGAACCTTGTTAAAATTGCATTTTCTTGTGGTGACACCAAACATGAAATCGGAAAAACTGTCAATTGCAGGTAGAGAAAGAAAATCATGTAACAATTAACGCAACATTGAAGTTTGATTGAAGTGGTATCTCACCTACTGCTGTCGCCAGTATCGTTTTGTTACTCCCTGCAACAGAAGATAGAAACATAAAAGATGTTTGTTAAACAGTGAAGATTGAAGTGAAGCAGCTAAATTGGGAGCCTTTGATCAATCCCCAACAGGGTTAGTAAGAAAGAAATGTCAAAACTTTATCGAAGTTTGTAGAGTTTGAGTTGAGGGCCTTGAGGCTATTTTGTTCTTCTAACTTCTTAAAACCATTTGATCATATCCCGGTCATTCTTGTTAAAATATTAACTTAATAATTAAATTAAAATATTTTATTAACTTCATTTTTTTTAGATAAATGGTGGTGTAATATGATATTAGAGCAACAATATTGAGTTTGAAACTTGTCTTCATCATTTACTTTTCATTTTAACTAAATATTTTACGCCTTAGGTCTCACCTGTTAAGGAGAAGTTTAAGCTTATAGGTGAATCACCTCTTCTGTCCACTTAAACGTGTGGGATAACATAGAACATTGACTTTTACAACTTCACTAACAATTCGTTTCTAACCTATCATTCCACGAACAAGCAGACATGCTAAGCCGGATCAAGTTGCTTTAAATCTAATCTAAGAGCATTTCTAGTACCTGCATATAGATCATAATAGCTAAATATAGCTATTATAAGTTATTTTACCTTCCATAGTGAACTTCATTGTAGCACTTTGAAGTCTCTTTTTTAATTATTTTCTCTCCATTCTCATAAAAAAAAGTACATTGAAAAATAATATTTAAAAAAAGCAAAGAATTGTGTGATAGTTATTCGGTTGTAGGGTTGGCAAGTCAGGTTCGGAAGGACTCACCTGCCAACCCAATAAAGACAAACCCGAACACAACCTATTTGACCAGTTAGCAACTTCTTAAAAGCACCGCACAATAAATTATTTAAACCTCACTTTATTCTATTTAAATATAACTTTTGTTATTTTTATTTTTTATTTTTTAATTCTCAAAAGCACTCATATGAGGGAGAAAAGAGAAAAGAGAGGAGAAAGGAAAAATAAATATAAAAATATGTGGAAAAAAAAATGAGATAGGAAAGAAAATTGTTTCTCCAAATATATAGTATAAATCTGAACAAGAATTATAAGCTCAATCGGTCGAAAATTACGCTTCATGAAGAGAAAAGTCACTAGTTCGAATCCTTATTTTTTTCCTTTTTCTCCCTTTACGTGAACATATTAAAAAAAAAAAAAAAAAAGCTTGATAAATGAAAATTTGTATGATTTTTAACCAAAATTTAACTAAATCACATTTAGATCAGGCCATTGCGGATGCTTGGGAGAAAAGTATCGAGAGAGAAAACTGACCGGGGATACTACAGCGAACATGGTGAGGTCTATCGGCGCAGAAGCACTGGAAACGGACGTTACTGTTGTTGTCGAGCTTGGACCCACAAATCCCTCCACTATCCTCGCAAATACTGCAGTCGCTGGCCTTCCATTTCAGCCAAAACCCATTTCCCAGGACCCCTCTAATCTCATCGTGATTCTCACCCCCATAAGCAGCAGCTTCAACGGGAGCTACCACCCGAGTTTTGCACTTGTTTGACACGTCCTTCAGCTTCGGGTCGTCTTCAGACAGGGCCAGAACCTTTTCCCCATAACAACCGTCATAAAACTGTAAATCACCTGGCAGTGCCGAAGAGTTGTTGCTGAAATTATAAAGCAGAACTAGATTCCTCTGTTTTGGTGCTAGCTCAAATCGGACAAGAGGAAAGGATATGTTTTTTATTAAAGGAATGCAATCGGTGTTTGAATTAGAAAAGATAGCGTTTGAGACGCGAATGGTCTGGTTTTTGTAGAAAATTTTGTGGATGGAGTAGTTGCTATCGACTATGGTGAAAGTGGGTTGGCCATTGATGTTGCAAGAGATCGGGAATCCAGGGTGGCCACAAGAGTAGTTTTCCCGCTGGGTACCTTGGATGAAGAAGGGGAATGTTAGGTTTTGGCCATCACCACAGTTTTGGGGAACTCTGCACCTTAGGAACTGTGGGTCGTCCACACCACAGGATTTTCTGACTAGGAAGGAAAAGAAGAGGATGCAGATCATGTGGGTTATCATTGGAGAAATGGGTGATACAAAGCTTGCCTCTTTCATTTCTGAATCTTCAAACTGTGGAGGGGAATAAAGATTAAAGAAGATAGAATATCACAATCTGGGGAAAGGGTGGGGTATTGAGGAAATTAAATTAGTGGAGTTACTCGTCCACTGGATTCTTGTGCTTTTGAAACAGTTTCAATTAGCACTGATTAGTCTGTTCAAATTCCATAGCAATTTCATACATGACCATGTTTTTAATGTTTTGCATCATGCATCAAATATCTTCAGCCTTCTATTATAACAAATCACCGCTTATTCTAAAAATTTAAATTGATAAAAGTTGAAAACAATGTTTAAGTTTAAAAAACTTACTTTGATACATGTTTAATCACAACTATGTCCCGGATTGAGTCTGCACTAAGCAGATATGTTCTATAAGCTAAATATTAGGCATGAGTTAGCAGATGTAGACGACATAGAATTTCAATGTAAGATTTGTTTGTTTTTGACTTTTATGTCATGTAATCTTTCAGCTTCAACATTTGAATTTTAAAGTTTTATGCTCTATGATTATAAGAGCTTTTATGTTCTTTATTATTCACCAATGAAATTGGAATGAATTTCTCTTTTAAAAAAAAAAAAAATCACAACTAATCTAAACATCTTAAACTAATATGAAATCATTTAATTAATAATTTAACCAACAGTTAACTTAACAAGCCTATAACGGACGGTTAATTTCACTTCCACACAAAACATGAGACTGCTTTCAAAAGTCTACCAATTCACGTTAACTGCTAAAGTCGGCCAAAAAGGTCTCCTAGATTGAGATGATTGAAAAGCCAGCAATAAGAGAAAAGCAAAACATTGTGGGAATAAAACATTGGACTATAGCACCAGAAAACTATCAAAAAGACACGAAACGAATATTATTGGGCCCACAGTGGTCATTCATAATAACGTTAATCCCATAAGATAAATCTTGCATAATTTCATAGTAATTATAGATCTTCACCCCAAGTCAATGGGATTTATCCTGATTTATTAGTCCAATTGGAAAATGACACTACACATTAGCAACGTTAAGTGATAGGCTTTTAGTACGGGCATAATAAGTTATAGGCTAGTTGCTGCTTAAACTTTCTATTAATAGAATGCTAAAACTATCTTACATTATTTGCGGATATTACATATACATTTGATGCAACATCGTTGTAAGATTCAAACAATTGCTGGCCTACGAAAATGGAGATTTCAACAAAAAAAAAAAAAAGAATTAAAAGGTAAAGAATAGGGTAAAATAATATAGGAGCTATGCCACTTTAACTCCACTGGGGCGTTTTCCTTCCATTGCGTCCTTCTTATTACGACAATCAGCACAAAGGAAAGGCCCTTGCCAGGGCGTTGAGCTGGTGGAGAAGATGCCTCCAGCATGAACGGAGATGCCCTCACTTGGCGCAAGGTCTACTTGGCATACAGCACACATGAAAATGCCAGATGTCGATTGGGTCGTCGTCTCATCATTTCCCAGTCTGCAAAACATATGATAATTATTTATGATAGTAACCCAATAATTAAACAAAACATTCTTATAAGATAAGAATTCATATTATAAGAAACTGAGCTATATATGAGTATAAATCACTCAACTGAAAAGCCAACCGAATCAAATGATTTTATTTCTCATTTAGCATCACCCTAAAGTTTGAAATTATTTCTCTTGATATCTTTTCTACTCAAGTACACACTGAATTCAAATTTTGGGTCCGATTCTACTACAAGTGGGTTTGGTTTGACACCAACCCATGGCCTAACTTAACCAAGTCACCTATCATACTTCCCCACTTTGAAACTGGCCGTTTCAACAAAATTATGATATCATTGTAAATGTTAAAAACGTGATGATATTTTTGTTTCAAAATAAAGGCACCACATCCGATTAAGCAGTAAAAGAATTAACAGGGCACGGGCTTCAAGTCCTTGAGCATCTAAATCCGCTAAGATATTATAGTTTGAATTTAGGATACTGGGCCATGTAAAGCAATTTGCATCTCACAAAGAAAACATGTTAGGTTATTGTTGGTTTGGACCAAAAGAATTAGGCCATACCAGCAAATATCCTACACAGCGTCATGGCTTCATGGGTAAAAGAGACCACAATGGACATTTCCTTTCTTAAGCAACTTGATTTCGGAGGTTCTTGGATTGGTTAATCCATTTTAAACTTACATTCAGATACAGAATATCTTAAGGGTAGTTTCACACGGACATGAATTTAAAAAAAAAAAAAAATTGACGGCTCTTCTACAGAGTTCACACCATCATGGGCATGAAGCAAAGAGTTTTTAAGGCCTATATCAATGCAAACAGTGTTAATCATGTGCTAACCTGAACTTCATACGGCATAAAGGGTTTTGTGGGATTATGAAAGGCCACTTATTTCTTTTGGGGCACCCCACCCCTTGGTGAAGGTGGGATCAAATTTCAGGATTCTACTACCAGCTAAGCTAGCTTGCAATTTCAAATATGGTAAACACAACCAAGTGAAAAATTCAATTTGAGGTAGCACAATTCAGCATAAAAGCAGAAGCAGAAAGGTTAATTGGTGGCTCATAGAAAACAATATCAAAATTTAAAAACTTGTATAAGCATAGGTCATGAACCAAACATATTTTTAAAACTGATTTCTACTTAAACTGCAAAACCTCATTTCTACTCTTTGTATGAATAGAACAAAATTTGACGTATTTCCCCTAAAGAATCGATCACATACATATCAATCTTCTCAACAAAAGCATTGTGCACATATAGACTCCAAGAGCATTGTCAATAAGGTCAGTAATGTGTTAGTCGATGCTATTTCATCATCATGGATTTATGAAACTTAACCTCATAAATAAGATATAATAAATTAAAAAATCTGTCTGCCCCCTTCCATTATTCTCCATCCTAACCTTTTCCATTATGCTAGAAAATTGTTGCATATAGATTTCTTCTTTTCACACACAAAACCTACATTAACCAATTCTAGCATACATATAATAGAGCAAATTTCTAAAAGAAAGAGGCTGCAAGAAAATCAGCAAGCCATTCATAGTTGTAAGCTTAATAGATCATTCAAAAGTCAATTTTTTGCAAAATAAGCATACTGACCTTTCGGCAAGCATTGCTGAGCCTTCTTCAAACAATTCTTCCACTATACCTACAGCTGATAGCTTCTTTGATAGCTTATTAGCAGAACTGTGGGACCTCTTCATGGAAAATAGAGCTCTCAGCCTGTTCTGTTTTTTAGGAGTTGAAGGCTGTACCGAATTATCAGGAGGAATTATGTCAACAACTATGCAGGTTGTATCATCCTTCAAGCCCCTTGTCCTTAATGCTTCCTAAAAAATAATCCATCAAGTACAATATAAATTAGCATTAGATTAGCGTAACAGTACCATTAGCCCTGGTTTATGCTAAACCATTGACCAGAAGGGCATGGTAATTCAAACAGGACTAGCCAGAACATATAGCAAAGTAATGAATTTACACCACCTTCACAACTTGTCTAGCAGCAAGTTCAGCAGGCAACCCACGACAAGATTTTGCAGCCATTTCCGAGGATAGGGCATCCCAGATACCATCAGAAGCAATTATAAGTCTCCCACCTGCTTTTGATAGCTTTTATGTAAAAGAGGAATGTTAGAATTCACGATGAAGACGGCTACAGTGCATATACTTCACATTGATAAAATAAGTAAAAGAAACTGTGAAAGAATTGGAGATAAATGAGTAAAGACCAATACCTTCACTTGTTTGACATATGGGATTGGCACTATGTACTCTCCCACATCCATGTCTCCAATTGACCTAGAAAGGCATAAACCCCCCGGCCAACAACGGAGGGGACCAATCTGCAATGATTAAAAATCACATATTACACAATGTAAAATAACAAATAAACATAACTGGAGGGAGGAACATCTTTAACGTTAAGGCCATCAAATTAGAGTGAAGGAAATTCCTTTTTTTTTTTTTTGGAAAAGGAAAAGAAAAAATAAAAGCACCTTACCTCAGCACCCCCCAAAATACTAAGCCTCCCCACTTCACCTCCACTTGCAGTAACACGTTCCCTCCTGCAACCACGAAGAACCACTTACTAAGTGTATCCAGGAAAAATTAATAAATCCAGGCTTTCAAATAGATACACACTCTTCAACATTCTCTTCAAGTCTATGATCAACAGTTAAGTTGGAGACAGTGCCACCCTGAGTATCCAAAATACAACGGGAGTCTCCAACAGATGCAACAGTCACAGTCCATCCATCAACTATTACAAATGTAGCTGTGGTTCCAGATGTTTCTCCTGGAGATAATCAAATGGGGATAAGAAATAATTAGTTCATCATCACGCATAACAAATCTGGCTCGAGACTGCAAATAAAAAAGAAAAAGAAATAAAAGGAGGCCAAATTACATACCTCTGCTCTGGAATTCCTTGTCGGTCTTCACAAACCCAGCAACCAATGCACGAGGTAAAGCTTGAAGCCACTCCTCACGACTAAGTCCACGGGGGATAGCACCCAACACATGATTCAACAAATGCTCCCTTGTGAAAATGGCAGCAGCATTTCCATTGTGCCCATCAAAGATCTGAATATCAAAGAAAGCAATAACCATCATGCTGGAAAATAAATCCATACCTATGCAAAATTCATATGTGCACACAGCTTAATAATACAACTAATAACAACCAGGACATGTGAAAACAAGGAAGAAAATATATTCTTGAACACTGATTGCCAGTAGTAACCATGGAACGTTGAAATGCATTAATTACCAAAAACATTAATCTTACAAATTGTGAAAAATACAATAAAACTTAAGAAAGGAGAGAAGCACTATATATTGAAGAGCATTGAATTGTAGTATGTAGGTCGAAAAGTCATAAAATCAATGCAAACATCATGGCTCAATGACATACAACACAGCTGAACGACTGGGTACCAGTCAATGTGAAATTGCAAAATGGAAAGGATGAGTATTACCGCAAATACAGAGAATGTTGACGATGAATTCCCCGGGACTCGCTGGCAATCAGTCTTAATCAGGAAATAATCCTCCCCTTTCCTAGACTGTGCCGCATTACCATATCTCACAGTGGGCTTCTCCATCTTCTCACTCCTCATCTCTCTGCTGATCAGTGCAGCAAGTGGCACAAGATTATGACGATGGCGCCTCCCTTCCCCCGACGCCATATCTTCCATGAAAACAAAGTCTTAGGCACAAAACCTTCAAGCTATTGTGTCCGTCTCAAAAGCATATTAAACTCTAATACCTAAAGACCTTATGATTATATATAGTCCAACTCAACCAAAATGCAAATTGCTTGGAATCAATAACCTCTCTAAGAATCCAAACCCAGTATCCTCCTTTGTATAATTAACACGAAAACCAATTCAAACACAAAAAATTCAAACTTTTCCAAATCAGCCTCAAGATTTCAAACCTGATCTGCATCCATAATTGACAAAACACTGATCAATGTTAATCTAAGATCCAAAAGACAAAAAAACCAACCTACAAATCCACATCAAAGAACAAATACATAATATAAATAAGCAAGTGCATACGCATAGACACATTTGATCATTCAACAACAATAAACCTTAATGCTATGCCTGGATACCAATAAAGAAAGTTTTAAGCTTACATTCCAACATAAACAAGAATCCTCAGGTTTCCAGAGAAAAGAACAAAATTATATTCCTTCTTTTGTTTTACTCTTCGCAGTTTTCTTAGCCACCAAACAGTGTACAACGAGAGAGAGAGAGAGTTACCCGAGAGAATTAGCGAGAGAATGCCCGAATGCGTATCGAGCAAAGGCAAACGCAGATCTAACTGCGACACTAAGCAACAACACCAAGACGAAGAAGCAGATTAAACAACTTTTATACCAACAAGAAAATCAACTGGGAGACGCAACGCGTATTGATGACAAGGAATGAACTGTAAGACCCCCACCCCCAAATGCTCCAATTAAACAAAAAGTATTACCTTTAGAGACAGAGAGACACAGAATAAAAAAGGCATTGAATTTCTGAGGTCAGCTTCACAACATTTTCCTCCACCAAACACCCAACAAACAAACAATTCTTGGGCAAATTTTTCCCGGGAAAAAGGAAATGGCAGGAGAATTCGCGTACCGATCTAGCTTTTCATTCAACGAAGGAAAGAAAAAAAAGCACAGAAAGTGGCTTTTGCTGACTGTAAATCAATCTGTCCTGTCCTCAATCCCACATTTCTCAAAGTCGGTTTACCAAACCCCTCTTCTTCCCCAGACAAAAAAAAAAAGCCACACTTTCTAAACTTTCCCAGGACAAATACAATTACACTGAGAAAAATATTTCAATATTGTTTTTTAATTAAGCAGCAGAATCTCTATGACTATAAGCACAGCTAAGAATAGGATGATTATACAGTTATACTAATACAAGGCTAAGCCTCGAACACTTTATAGCTTCTACTTAAGCACTACATCAGAATAAACTCCCAACAAAAAAAAAAAAATTATAGTGAAAAGATTAAGGGAAAACTTTAGTTTAGCTCCCTGAGCTTTTACGAATTTGATAAACTCTTCAAATTTTTAAAATTTTCACTTTAGACTTTTGAATTTTCAATTTCTCTCAATTCGTTCCCATCCGTCAAATTTTAAATGTTACATGACGTTTATACCATTGACTTTTGTATAAAATTTCAACTTTACCCTTAATTCTAAAACTTTTTTATTTAAAAAAAAAAAAATCATGAATATTTTGATATTTTTAACAACTAAAATTGACTGAGAGGTTTACATTGAGAGAAATTGAAAGTTCATTGGTCCAAAGTGAGAGATTTAAAAGTTTAAAAATGTTTGTCAAATCACACGTGAAAGTTCAGGAGTTAAAGTGAAGTTTCCCAAAAAATAATTTAATGAATTGTTTATAATAACAGTTTTAATATAAGATTATTATGCACTTCAAAAAAAAAAAAAAAGATTATTATATTAATATGAAACCAAACCTCTAAACGTACACCAAATTTTGAATTATCCCACATTAAAAAACTAAATTAATAAAAAAATTCAAACCTCTATCACCACACATAATGTTTAAACTTTAAACAGCTTTAAAAAAGAGGGGCTATAAAGTATAAACCCCATTTTTTTTTTTTTTTTTGGACTATTCAGGAGGGACAAGTGGCCCTACAACCTTTTTCTTAAATTATTCAAATTTCACAAAGATTCTACAAATATATTATGCAAATGTAGCATGGGGCTAATAATCTTTAAATTTTTCTTTTAAATAATAATTTGTCCAAATGCTATTGATTTATTTATGTCACCTTAAGTTTAGGGTTATTATGGTGCGACGAATATATCATTTTTCTAACAAGAATTCACTTAAAAACTCTCTTTAAAAATAAAAAGTCACTAATATGAAAAGATGAGCTGTGATTTTTGGCACACCAGCGTGCTTAAACAGTAAGCACGTCGGTGATAAAATGTTATTTTATTTTTTTTATTGTTCAAATATTATTTTAATAATATTTTATAATATTTTAACATCAACATATTTATTGTTTAAGTACATCGGTGTGCCAAAAATTACTATTCATAAAGACATTAATTAAAGGAGATTTATTAAATGCCGGAAAGAGTTATTTAGGAGATAAAATTAGTATTGATTGAGTGCATTTTAGATTCTTGCTCGAGGAGAAGAGACACGTGGAACGGCCTTTGCATGTGTTTCTGTGATGGCAATGATGTGGACACGTTGGGTGTAGGCGCTGCAGAGGGGGTACGGTTGCACAGTTTACTTTTTCTGCGCCACTGTTTTGTTTATTTATGGTGGTCCCCGCGCCACAGTCAATGTCTTTGTTGACGGAGAACCAAACCCATGCCATCATCGGCCCTACCAAATTGTGCGGTTGCGATTACTTCTCTGAGGTTTGCATTTCCTTCGTTCATTATAATACTTCGTAAAAAATAAAAACATAAAGCGGTGCTGGGAGGCGGTGGCCGCCAGCCCGGCAGTGGTCGCCAGCCAGGCAACTGCATGGGCCGTTGGAGATCATCATCCCCTGTAGGGTAACAATTATAGAGTACTTTAAAAAAATTATTATTATTATTTTATCAAATTATTTCTTAATTTTCAACTTTTACAAAATTCTAAACCGCTGATATTTACGAGACGCACTTCATTCTTAGAGTGGTGATAAAAAAAATTTAATATGTAAATTTAATTATTTAATAGTTAATATAAAAATGACACGGAACTATCACACATTAATTTATGAGAGACTTGTACTAAAAGTTATAATTTATCGTCGCTCATTAGAAAATCTGTTCATTTTTTAACAGATTTTGGTTTAGATATTGTTTGTTTAAAGAGCATTGGCGATCATATTGCAGTGATTATCTACTATAATTTTTGGAGTAATGGAGTTCAATCCTATGTTTTGTTAAACAATATTGTAAAAATGAGATTTGATTCCAAGTTTGTCGCATGATGCCAAAAATCCATATCTGTTGAGCAAGTTGGCATCTCCAAAAGGAAATGGACAAAATTTAATTTGTCATACTCTTATCCTTTCCTATGTATACAAGCCTAAGGATAAAGAGGGAATTTACCAAAAAAAAAAAAAAAAAACCCAAGAAAATGGAGCAAACTACATCTACGAAATCAACATTGAGGTACTCAAGTATAATTGCTAAGTATTTAATTAAGAGATAAAGTAAAGTATCACATGGTGTCTAAACTCCCCCACAATTATATGTATATATAGGGTAGGATAGTAGCCCTGAAAATTATAAATAAAAATATGTAAATTATCTCATGGATCCATGCATGCTGCATCATGATGATCAGAGAGAAAATATATATATTAACAATCTCAAAACACTAGTTACTTTTGCCTCGATTAAGCAATTATACACGTAGCCTGAGCTTGGCAAGAGCCAAACGGGAAGTGGGGAAGAATATGCCCTTAAACACTTCAATACAAAATGAAATGAAATGAATATTGTTCATGCACCTTCCATGGGTAAGCAACAGATCAACCTATTTGTAGATCACACTCTCATCATGTTAAATTATTATTGATCTCAAATCAAAAGATATATAATATTGGAAGTCAAGATGTTTATCATTTATATTAAAAAAACTTAAACCCATAAAAACTAATTAATTTAATAATTTAATTAATAGTCTAACCGTTTCAATTACTACATCAATGATCTTCTTCAACCTAGAGCTAAAGTAAAAGCAATGTGCCGTCATGTCGATGCAAATTTTTGGATGACCGGATTGGCAACGAGGCTCTCGCAAATAAAGAGAAAAAGTCAACAAAATCTATGAGGAGAGACTGAAAAAACCTTCAATGCGATATAAAGTGGGCCTCTAACTAATTTATTGCACAAAATAGTGTTTTATGAGTGATTATGCTATATATCTATATATCATACTAGCATATTGGCAACTTGGGGAGGAAGATATTGCAACAATGACTTAGTTTGCACTTAGGCAGATGGATAATAAATTGCAGACAGAGACATTGTAGTTGTGTATTATTGTAGTCTGGTTGCGTGTTATGCATCTCTTTGACTAATGACTTTTTTGCAGAGACTAAAATTTGTGTTGCTTCATCTTATAACGGTGCTTTAACTTGTGAGAAACACATATTTTTCTTATACGTTATTAAAAAATAAACATGTTTCTCGAGTATAGAGAAATAAAAAAGAATATAGACCTTAGACTTCTTTATGTTTAGGAAAAAAGAAATGGCTCCAACGACTATCTGTTTCTCTAGTTTTCCGAATATGTTAGAGAGTGCATGTGCAAACCCTTTGAAAGTGTGAGTATATATATATATATATCTATATGAGAATCCCAGTGAATCTAATGTAAATAACAGAGGGGCACATACTCCAACGTGTAGTTATAATCATCTTACCACAGCCTTTAACGAACTTTTTTTATTATTTTTTTCAAAAAAAGAATTTGTTTTGTTTACCTTCTGTCGTATTGTGAGAATTCCGAAGCCAAGTTAGGTGGTCTTGGATCAATCATCACGTACGGTCAGGGTTCGATGCTATGAAATGAATGCACGAGAGATATGGGCCCTTCTCGGCCCTACATATTCAAGACTCGAGAGTCAAGAGGCAACCGAGATAGCAAATCCTGATGAACAATGAACATACGCAGCACCCGCCCTTCGAGGAGTTATCTGCTCCAGCAGGGGGGATACAGCTGTCGGTGCATTGTACCAAACATTGTTCACTGTAAGGTTTTTAATTTTTCCTTTTCTTTTCTAACCAATTAAGGAAACACAAAATCAAGAGCGTGTGAGCTCCCAACGATAAGTCCAAGCAGAAATATCAGTACGTGCTAGGGCTAAGACAGGGATGAAAGCTTCTCACACTAAAAAATGGATGGAGAATATTTTTTTCTTAAATTTATTAACTGTATCATTTGATAATGGGAGATTAGAGCAACTGAGAGCAGAAAGGGTGAACAAGAAGAGGGCAGATTTGGAATGATTTTAAGGATGAGGTTCTAGAAATTAAGCTGGTTAAATTTTATTGAAATTTAGACAACTTAAAAAATAGGGTTGCGGAGCCTACTTGTTCTTAGCAGACAGGCCTTGCACTTTAAGTAAAGGTAGCTCACAACCTTGCTTGATCTCTTAAAATGAAATTCAAGCACCCTAATTTCAAGGGATCCCAATCTTAATTTTAAAGGTAGTCTATCGAATAAGGACCATCGATAATGAATTGCATGTAATTCAAACAATACCACCGAAAATGGGTTGTAGGACTCACTTGCATAAGATATCCTAGGGTGTGGGAACACCTACTCAAAGTAAGTGAACCCGCATCCTATTCTATACGAGGCAATATAATTTAAGCAGCCAATTATTGAGAATCCCAATACTACAGTCCTTAAAACATTTTCTCTTTTTTGTAGAATATCATAATTTCAAACTTCTTAAAAAAAAAAATTCTGTTTTTAATCTTTTGGGGTCGAATTCCCTTAAATTGAAAGAATTTAAGGGATTATAGTTTAGTGGAGTTTGTAGTTACGCTACTTCCAATGGCTACTCAATTCAATGCTGAAATACAAGATCTACTTTCGGACTCCGTGAGCTCCTATGCAATTTATTTTTAAATGGAAAACAATAATATTCTTTTCTAAGACATTCCTGTAATTGAGTGGTTGTTTATTTGCCATGTAGTTTCACCAAACTAGGAGACTGATTTATGAGCAACAAGTAGCAGTTTGATAATCTAACATTGCTTCTAGTAGATGCTACATGTCTGATGTCCCTGAAATCCTAGACAAATTGAGAAAGTTTAGGGGGCAGGGTTGATGATGCAGCATCGAGAGTAACCATTTCCATATGAGAAATGATATACGAACTTTCACTTTTATATTCTCAACTACTTATTTTCTAACAGGATAATTGCATATACAGATTTAGCTTAGGTGCTATAAAATAATTATAGTATTTATGTTGTAGTTCTTTTATTGATTCAGATTTAGAGCATGTTTGTGATTGAATTAAGAAATATAGCTTTTAAAGTTAAAAACATGTTTTTCTTAAAAAAACTTCATTTTTAAGATTTTCTCAAAAATGTGTTTTTGATCATTTTTAGAGTGAAAAAAAAAAAAAAAAAAGTGCATTTGAATTTCTTCTACCAAATATGCAAAAAAAATTGTTTGGCACAATTTTTTAGGCCTTAAAATATAATTTTTACCCTCTTAACCTAATCTCAAACAAGTTCTAAGCATATGTCATTATAGTGAAAAGCTGACATGACAATTACCATCTTAAAGAGTAAATACTTAATAAAAGTGAAAGATTATGTAACATTTTTTATTTTGGTATTAAAACCAATGCAACTTTTGAGGACCAACCCATATCCCCTCCCACCGTACTCCTTAAAAATACTCAACTTGAATACATTATTCGTCGAGCTCAAACTCGACTCGAGCTCGAGCGGAGTTTTGGATGTATGTTCGAATTCAGCTCGTTAAAATCTAGCATTGACTAGATTCTCGAGCCGATCAGGAATTGAGCTCGAAGTTTTGTAAGCCTGCAGCCAAACGACAAGATGAGCCCAGCCCACTTTAATAAGACAAATGCCAAATATTTCTATTATAAGCAGACACAAACGAAAGCTTTTACTTGGGAGGATTGCTTGTGAGACGACTCAACAGAGTCGAAATCAATTGGGCTAAGTCGAGTGTGGGCATACTATAAGTAGAAGGTGTCCCAATTGGTAGCCTGAGCCTGTCCTACCCAATCTAATGGGGCTAAGCTAATAAGCTTCAAAGGAACCCAATTTATAACAATCCATTTATTCTTTCCCTTTGTGTACCGTTGACTTCTGAGTTTTCTTTTATGATCTCACCAGAATTACAATTTATCACAACTTCATAATAGAAAACCTCAAGGAAGATAAATAAAAATATTAAAAATTACGTGTCCGCTGCCACATGCTTGTACAAGTGCAATGGCAACCTCCAATTGGCCATGGCTTCCGCATGTAGGTTGACAAATCCAGTGTTTGTTACATTTCCACTGCCACACGCTTGTACAAGTGCGATGGTAACCTCGGATTGGCCACAGTTTGCACCGGAGTTCTCATGTAAGTGACCAATCTAGGATTTTTTGACATGTCAACCTCCTCAGGCTTGATCCCTTTAGGTGGTGTCCAAACAAAATGGTGTAACAGGTGACCAAGTATGAACGTGACTAAATTGATACCAAGTTGTACACCAAGGCACGCCCGCTGGCCCGCACCAAATGGAAGTAGCCGAAAATCATGGCCCTTCTTACCAATGTCCTCCTCAAGGACTGCTCGGGGAAAAATTCGGTTTGGTTCTTCCATGCTATAGAATCGCGTGCCATGGCCCAAACATTAACGTGAACATTTGATCCCTTAGGGATGTCATAGCCACCAATTTTGACATCGGCGTTGGCTCGATGGGGGAGCATCAATGGGGTTGGAGGGTGCAACCTTAACACCTCTTTGGCCACACATTGTAGGTAGGGCAAGACAATAAAATCGGTTTCTGTCATCACGCGTTCGAATCCAATAACACGATCTAGCTCCTCTTGAGCCTTGTGTTGCACCCTTGGGTTTTTTATTTGCTCGGCCATAGCCCATTCTACTGAGACTGCGGTTGTGTCCATGCTTGCTGTGATCATGTCCTGCACAAATCATAGTATTCAATTAGGATTGGTAATTTTTAACACGACTCAGGAATTTAACACAAACTAAATATGAAATTATCGGATTATGGTTTAAGGGTCTGATTCGTTTAATTGATTGAGTTGGCAATTTTTAACACAACCCGCGAACCCAACACAAAATTATCAAGTTAAGGCTAAAGAGTTTAACCAGTTTAATTAAATCGATTGGATTATAATTATCTTATATAAATTTATATCTATGCGCTGATACGAAAATCGAGGTACCCAAAGGAGTCCAATGATGGTGTCCTCGCTGAGGTCATATTTGTCCTGCAACGTAAGCAAGGCCTCAACAAAATGGTGCTTGGCACCACCACTACTGTTGTTGCGTGCCTGGGTGTGCTCTTCCATGATAGCTCTAGTGAGTCGGTCCCTCCTTGCCCCATGCTTGGCAAATGCTTCTTCCTCTACTGGAAACATCCAACGAAGCCATGAAATGTGCTCCGCCAAGGCAAGGGATGCGCCAAGCTTCACTCCATTGCCCACGATTGCCTTGAATTCCAACCCTTGCTCGTCTATTTCGCCCTGTGCGTTCACAAACCGCTTCCCAAATGCCAGTCTTGTAATGTTGTTAAATGCCACTGCTCCCAAATATTTCTTCACCAACAAACTTTTCCCATAATTATCTGCAAAAAAAAAAAAAAACTTTTCATTTAATTTTTTCTATTCAAATTAATGTGAGAATTATAAATAACCCCTTTAAAATATAAGGCCAAATAATTGAAGGCTCTAATGAAAACCCTTTCATTTGATCCGACATTTATAAAAGCCTTCTAATCATTTTTTTAGTCGGTCTGTATGAGCGACAACCGCAAAAAGCATTTTCAGTTAAAAAAATTATTAAAATAAGACTTCGCAATAAAATAGATTATGAATATTTTGCAAATAATTTAACTATTTATTTTGAAAGATAGCTAAATTATGACTTTATTTTTTCGATAATTCATATTCAATACTTTATGACTTTATTGTTTTAAAAGAGTGTATTTCTATCTTTTTGCCCGTATTCCCACCTACTAAACCACGACAAAGCCCTTTCTTCGTCACCTCAAAATGATTTAATAAATTCTTTATTTTCTATTAGATTTACCTGCTTTCTTGTAGGACTTGTTGAAATTACCAATCCATCTTGTTGTACCCAAATTGTTTTACCTCTATTATTTAATAGAATAATAGAATATATTATGTAGTTTACTTCTTGCTCTTTGTTTCACATTACATACTTCTTTTTTTTTTTGGTCCAAGTAGATTTCTATCAAGAGGCAGATGAACCATTGAACGACATATAGAATTCTTTAGGGTGCGCAAGTACACACATTTCTTCAAACTATCACTTTATTATTAATTTCTTATCCGATCCTAAGCGAGAGAGGTTACGCCTTCTCTCTAGAATTTATCTTTCTATTTTCTTATAGACAACACCAAGAAGAACTTCAAGAAGAAAAAAAATCTAGATCTAGATTTTTCCTCCTCCTCTTTCACGGTAGCAATGCTCAGTGTCTTCTCTGTAGACTCCACTAGTCTTCGTTTTTTGAAGATTGCTTTAGATATAGTTTGTTGATCTAGATCTAGATCTAAATTCAGATCTAGTCTCTTCAACCTTAGATCTGATCGTCTTCTTCGGCCAAGACGTATCTTCCAAAGGGCTGTCTATGATGCTGTGCTCCTCCGTTGCTGCTTGTGGGGTTTTTGTTTTTTGTTTGTCCTGGCCTTCGGGTTGAGGATGTAGTATATTGGTGTAGGGGCTTAACTCTTACGGTCAGATTTTTAGTTTTTAGTTGTTTTTTATTTTTGTTTTGTATTTGGGCTACCCATGTCCTAAATCTAGTCTACTCGATCTATTCAAATACAAAACAAAAATAAAAAACAACTAGAAACTAGAAACTAAATAAAAAACATCCTCAACCCAAATATCTAGAAACTAAAAATACAAAACAAACTAGAAACTAACAATCCATACAAAACAAAAATACAAAATAAGCTTGAAGTGATTTTTATGACTTTGTCATTTTGTTTCTAGTCATAAAAATGACTCTAGGAGACATGAACTGGATATTTTTCAGTCCATTCCCAAGAAATTTAATAAGTCATATTTCCTCATTAAATGTTAAAACATGATTTATTTTTAACGCTTAAATGAGATGAACGACTGATATTTATAAATTTGAAAATCTCAAATTTAAATGGAATTTTAGGGTATCTCAATCTATCAAACACACGTAATTAAGCACGTATCTCCATGTAGTAATAATAATAATAACAGATTTATAAGTACCAAAGGACGAGTCAAAAAATTAAAAAGGAAATAATCAGGAACAAAGAAAAAGAAAGTCAACATTAATAGTTTACATGTAGAGAAATGTTATTTTTGCATCTCCTATCGATCTAAAGAAGTAGATATATATAGCTATAACAACAGCATTTGAAAAAATAAAAAATAAAAATAAAAAAATAAAAAAATAAAGAAGAAGAAAAAAGGCATACCAGGATTGGTGCAGTCGTTGAAAATGGATTCAACCATGCATGGCTGTGACCTCATCTTCCCTAATGGGTCTAAGAGCCTCGAGCCTTTTTGGCGAGAAAAGCTCAAGGGTGCAAACCTTCCTGACCTTCACATAGTGAGGTCCATAATCTGCCCATATAAGGTCTTTGCCATCCCTGCTAAACTTAGCAGCCGACCTACTTCTATGCCTATTGGCCAATTTTTGGTCATGTTTCTTAAGTACTTAGCCAACTCCGAGTTCGACACGATCACGTTCAACGTGGAGCCAAACCACACCGATATAATGGGGCCGTATGTGTGTGCCCACTCGGCAAAGCACCGGAACCTCACCGGCTTTATGTCGAAGAGATTGCCGACGATCGGCCACGGGTGAGGCCCCGGTGGGAGCTTGAATCTTAGCCATTGGTAGAGCTTGTATGCATGGAGGAGGACGAGAAGTGAAATGGGTATTAAAGGGAGAGACATTGGAAAAAATAATTAAGGAGAAAGGCATTGGCTTATTTTCTTAATTAGGCTTAAGCAAACGAAATGGTTGGAGAGAGGCTGATATATATAATGAGAGAAAGAGTTGGTGAATGGACATTGAGCATATGAATCACATGATCATACCAGTAACTTAAGCCTGAAGCATGGAATTTTTTGAAAAAAGTAACTAATTATTTAAAAGAAAGAGAAAAATGTTAGCGCAGGGGCTTCTGTGGAATCACAAATGAATTGGCAGAATTGCAGGCTGCAGCACATTATCTGCAGCAAATTGTCCTAGGGAAGTGTATCCGAAGGAAATCATCTTCCACCGCCCAAATAATAATAATAATAATAGAAAGACGTAATGCCGGCATCATTTCTATTAAACGACCATAATTTACACCGCAAAATAATCATTCAAATAAAGGAAATGGGTTACATGACATCGTACAACAATAACGGAGTGGACATCCTAACAACAAAGTCCAAACAAAAAAGGTAGTATAAACAAACACAAACACAGAAATAGTAAACAATGGTTTCATTCATAATCTTAAAAGAATCATAAACGAGATGAGCTTTTCTAAGGCCGCATAAGGCGATAATAAATAGCAAAATGACTCAATGAAAAGCCCTAAGTATCACATATAGATAGAGCAAAAATTAAAACATCACAATATATATATAACTTAACGAGTAAAAGATATAATTATAAATACTCAAATTTTATTTTATTGGATTGACCCATTAGCTTTTAGATTTTTTTTTCTTCTTTAAAAAAACATCGATTTAAGAGTTGATGAACACTGCGACATCAATAAAATAAAAGTTGAGCATGTGACATTATTTTAAAAGATAACGTCGATTATCTTGGTCGAATCTGTCTTACACTTGTTATATATTATAGTCTTACAAAAAAACTCTTCAAGATGTTAATCTCCCCCTTTTTTTGTCCTTTCCATTTCCCCTATTTTTACAACATTCATTAATGTTTCAAAACAATATTAACTGCCATTTTGCCAAATGTGCACGTGGCCATGTCCTTGTCTATAAAATCAGAGGAATGATACAGCCCTAATTTGGAGTCAATTTTGGGCCAACTTTTTTCTTATTTTTTAATTTTAAAAAATAACAAAATTACCCTACCAAACAATAGCGGTAGAAGCATTAGATTTTTGCTTGGGACGTGAGGCAAATCATGAATTTTGGCTTTACAAAAAAATAAAAATAAAAATAATTTACATGTTACCCTCAAAGTATTGCACTATTTTCCATCTCCCCTCAAATTACTAAGCTAACTATGTTAATGTCCTCATAAACTATCAAAAGATATCAATGCCCCAATAACAAAAATATCTTTCATAAAATTATAAACATTCCAAAATTTTTTTTTTAAAAAAATCTAAAAAAAAACCAAAATTATTATTATTTTTCTGAAAAAAAAAAAAATGGTAAGAAGCACTTTAGTTCACCTAATATTGGGCTAAGTAGAGCGTGGCCATAAGGCCCATACTATAGATGATATCACGATTGGGCCTGGTCTATCCTAGCTAATGGGGCTAAGCTTGAAAGAAGCCCAATTTTCAACAATTTATTTATTCGTTCCCTTACTGTATCGTTGACTTCTGAACTTTGACCTAAAAGTAATATCCAGTTCAAACTCAAACCCCAGTCCTTAAAACATTTTGATATTCGAGTTTAGGATGAGTACGAATTGGGTAGAAGATATATTTACCATTCTCGGCTTCATATTATTTAAATAAATCTTGGCCCACAGCCTAGAAATCATATTAAGAACAATTTGTTCAACAATCCACATTCTTTTACGTCCTCAAAGGGCAATTCCATCAAGTACCAGGTTTTATGAAACAAAGGGCTTTAGTTTAAATTCATTTTTTACTGCTTTAGTCAAAAATGAATATTTCTTTTAAAAAAATAAAAATAATAAGAGTTAATAATTTTTTTGGTACTTGAGTTTTAAGAATTTTTAATTTTTCTCTTAGGTTTTAAAACATGAAAAAACTAATACCTCAGATTTTGAAAAAAATTGAATCCCCTCCTCCAGTTTGAAAAATTCTATGGAGGTGGTTCGGCCACTCCTAATGTCAAACTAGGAGGTGGCCGACCACCCCTAGAGAATTTTTCAAACTAAATGTAGTGATTCGATCATTTTCAAAATTTGAAGTACTAATTTTGTCATATTTTAAAACTTAAAAAAAAAAAAAAAAAAAATTAAAAACCTCCAAACTTAAGTGCCAAAAAAGTTATTAACTCAAATAATAACTCAATACTCAACACATGTAGAACAAAGATATTTTGAATAGGAAAAAAGAAAGTTACAGTACATTAACCTCCATAGTCCATATATGCGCCTCAGAAATCAACAGCAAAACCAAATTGGTACTACTTTTTACCCCTAGAAGGGAAACCCTTCCCCACTGTTTTGGACAGACCCACGACATGACACCCTCACTTGATCACATGGGGCCACACCAGCAAAGCAAAAGCTGCGTCTGTGTACAGTACATAACTGTTGATCGTACTTTATACATATACTACAACTTGCACGTATATTTTATTTATTTATTTAAAATTATCCTCATAAAATCAAAAACTACTTTTCAGCGAAGCTGGAAGTTAGAATAGGAGGAGCTTTGATCCCTTCAGAATTCTAATAGCCACCAAGTTTATCTTTATTATTATATCTCTTTATCAATTATTTTGAATTTTTATACGTATTTTTAGTATAATCTTATTAACAATTCTGGTAAATTTCAATTTAATTTAATAATAAATGTGAACGAATTATTTTAAAATTCCAGAAAAGTTCCCGTTCAAACGAATCCCCGTACACGTTCTCAAGAATCCGACTCTGACCGCCTAAACCCCTTCAAAGACGATAACCCCAACCTTCCCTGTTTATTTCCCTCTTTTTTTCTCTCCTCTTTCAGATTGGCGTGGGGGGTTTTGGTCAAATGTGAGAAGAGGAAAACCATAACTATAAATACGCGCATCTTACCATGCGAATTTGCTTAGCTTTAATCGGAACCGGGGTAACTGTAGCCTAGAGGAGAGGGGCTTTCAAACATGACTGGCGCTAGCAAGCCTTCTAATGGTGGTGGTCCTGGAGGTCCGACCACCAGAGATGTCATCTGCACCGGCGGTGCCGGTGCCGCTGCTGGTTGGCTTTTTCACTTTCTCTTCAGTTCTCCACTTCAATTCCCCTAGGGTTTCTAATTTGGTTAATTTTGGTTTTAATTAACATTTTGATTATTGTCATTATTGTTGGTTCGTTTTTGCGTTTCCAGGCGCGATAGCGGCGACATTTTTGTGCCCATTGGATGTGATCAAGACGAGGTTACAGGTCCATGGCCATCCTCCTGCTCACAGAGGTATGCTAATGCAATCTCTACCTATTTGACTATTTTCGTTGAATTGTCTGTCTGAGGGAGCTCTGGATTTGTCAGTTTATATGCAGTTAGCAAACTAGCAATGTGGTTAGCGTTTCCTGTTAAGAAAGATATTTGGATGAATAAAAACAAGTGGTAGAAAGTACGTGCTCAATGTGTTAACACACATTTGTGATGTTCTGAAAATCTAGAATTTCGAATTTGCGGAATTTGTATGTTTTAATTGCCATATTAGAGATTACTCAATGCAATGTAGTGTATTGTAGTCCGAGGCTCTGATCACCAAGCCATGCTCCTCACTAGTTGTACTAGCTACATGAGCTTAACGCACGATTCTATGTGCAGCTCAATCTTTTAATTTTTAGACAAAGTTCAAACCAAAACTTGACCTAGATGAAGATTTACTAAATGGCTACCACTTTGAAGAGAGATTTGTATAATTTGTTTATTCTTTGATAGGAGGAATTCTGATACTTGCTATTCTAATTGATCTGTGACGGTTATTCACACTTTCCTTTTTGGTCTCCACTCAGGTAGTGTCATTATCACAAGCCTAAAGGACATATTAAGGACTGAAGGCTTCAAGGGAATGTATCGTGGCCTTTCACCGACTTTAGTAGCACTACTTCCGAACTGGGCAGTGAGTACTACTTTGCTTGCCTTCTTTCCGGAAAATATATGATTGGTAGCCCTTTTATGAGATATTTTGTCAAGTCTCCCTTATGAATAATGCTTTGGGGTGCATATGATGTTATCATTTGAGATAAAAATGAGAGCAGTACTATGAAGCAAGACTCAAGATGTGGTTTCAAGAGTCTATTTTACCCCAAACTTGCCTCTTCTTTATCTAATTACTATATTATGTATCAGGTTGTAAAAAACTTCTACCAACACCCCCCCCTCCAAAAAAAAAAAAAGAATCAAAATCAGGCTCTTCAATTTTGTCCTGGCTGTAAAGTGTGTACCAATCTTACCAACAAATTTCTTAAGCTGCCTCGTGGACATGGCTCTTTGATTGAAAAATTCTCCTACCCTGTTTTTTAATTACACATATCAGGTTAAAAAGGGAATACCATGAAATTAGCTGCCACTTTACAAATCATCCTGTTGGTTCTTGGCTAGTTGAACCCAAATACTGCGAGTATATATATTTTTCATAAACTGATAGTAAACTTTCTTATATAGTTCTTCATGTAGCTAACACCTTAAAGTTTCATCTTATGTACTTCTCCTATTTTTCCAAGTGACAAAGTGCTCATTTTTTTATGTAGGTCTACTTCACAGTTTATGAACATCAAAAAAAACGCCTACACCATTCACATGGTTCGTGTTTTATGGTGTCCTTTACTTGACAAATATGTGTTCATGTTCTTGATTTCTTTTGAGACAAATTGTCAATCAAGTAGTTATAAACATTTTTGAGTTAAGCAGACTTGAATTTTAATGGGTTGTTTGGTTGATTTCTTTTTCAATTCATTGTTTCCCTTTAATAGGGAATAGCGGGAATGAACTCACAATTGGTGCACATATGATAGCTGCTGCGAGTGCTGGAGCTGCCACTGCCCTTTTAACAAATCCACTGTGGGTTGTTAAGACCAGACTACAAGTAAGTTGGGCGTGCTTATGTTTGTAAGTCCCTCCAAATATATAAAAATACAGTATCTGTTTCTTCAGAATTGGCCTGGTCAAGATTCTGTGGAGGGCTGCTAGGAATTGTCATTCAATATCTTTTTGAATAGTGGAACATAGGCATCTGAGGCCTGTGGTGGTTGATAGATGGAACTAATAATTATTGGATTAGTAAAATCGAAGCCAAATTTGCAAGATTCATTTCACTGTCGCCCACTTTTCTTAATGTTTGCATTGCCAACTTATTTTTTCGCTCAAGATATGCTTGCAAATTGCAATGGTCGATCCCTTCTCTCTCTCTTTTCCCTAAAGATTATGTTAGCTATAATCCTTATAATTTACAACCTGCGATAATGGAATGAAGGGCTGATTAAGCATGAAATGGTAGGACGGGCAACGGAGTTTATTTGTTGATTTGCTAGTGACCACTTTGCCTTAATTTGGTTCCTTTCTGTTACCTATTATTTAATACTCTCATCCCCTAAATCACCCCCTTTTGTTCCCAAAATCAATTTTTCCATGGATATTTTTCTTTTTGCATATTTATTGAATTGTGGCTGATTAAAGTGGATGTTAGCATTGTTTTTATTGGTCGGTAAGAATTCCACCTGTGACCTATGCTACTCTGTCCTGCCTTTTTCCACCAAAGCTAAGACCTAGGGGTCTCAAAATGGGTGATAACATTGTCCTTTAAGAATATTGTTTTAATAGTGGTCTTAAAATCTTAGATATTACCTGATGACTCTGTGCTTGAAAATCTGGTTCAGGAAATGTTTTGTCTTTGATAAAATGATGTTTCAATCTATTGCCATGATATGGCTAGTAATACCCATGGTTTCTTGCATTTCACATTTTGTTTCATGTCATTGTGGTGCTGTTCTGGATGTTCATTTGTTTTTCATTTTCATGCAGACACAGGGAATGAGGCAGGACGTGGTTCCTTACAAAAGCATGCTTTCTGCTTTGACAAGAATTGCACATGAGGAAGGCATTCGGGGATTGTATAGGTAAGTTCATCCTTAATTTAATATGTAGCATGTAAATTTGGACGTATCTAGTATCTGGTTCGCAATCTTTGAAACATAGTATGTTTGGCGAGTCAAGCAGCTATCTAGTCTTTACTTCAGCTGGTTATAAGTAATTGTTGATTGGAATGGTTGAGACCCATTCTGCTAATTTGACAAAGCAAAATCTTCATGCCCTGCTTTTTAAGTTGTGATGATAATATTGTGGTTTGATACAGTGGCATTCTTCCTTCATTGGCTGGGATAAGTCATGTTGCAATTCAATTTCCTGCATATGAAACGATCAAGAGTTATATGGCAAAAAGAGGTACTGGTGGTTTGTTTATTTCTTTGACTGGTTGCATATACCGGAATCTTGTGTGTTTTCCTACATTTAGTTGGTGCTGATCATATAACTTTGAAATTGTCAGGCAACACAACAGTTGATAAGTTGAGTCCTGGGAGCGTTGCTATTGCCTCTTCAGTGGCAAAAGTGTTTGCCTCCGTGATGACTTACCCACACGAGGTACATTTGGCTGGACTCTTCTTTTGCTAAACTGCAGTGTATGGCCAATTGCCCAAGAAACTCTTCATTTCCAGTTCTCTCACGCTCTGTTTGTGTTGTATTGAAATCCAAATAATCAGGTAGTGCGTTCCCGGTTGCAAGAGCAAGGGCAGGCCAGAAATACTGAAGTCCGATACACCGGGGTTATCGATTGCGTTAAGAAGGTGTTCCAAAAGGAAGGCCTTCCTGGTTTTTACCGTGGTTGTGCAACTAATCTGTTGAGAACCACTCCGTCTGCTGTTATTACGTTTACCAGTTATGAAATGATTCATAGGTTCTTGGAGCAGGTTATACCTCCCGACAAGAAGCATTCATAGACCCACCACCAAAACGGATGCACTGGGGGAGAGCATGACAACCTATTTGCGGCAAATCATAAAACCCAATTAACTTAGACCGGCTAACAGCAAGACAGTGATTGACTAATTTTTTGTCCTCTGTACCGTTAGGGAAATTTTTTGCAAGAATAAAGATGCTCAATTAGCTTGAATTTGCCCTGCTGAAAAAGGGAGAAAAATTACACAAAAATAAACTTGTTAGGCCTAAAAATTCTAAACCGAATGTGTAGGTATGTACGTAAAAACTACTTCAATTTTTTTAAAAACATTTTTGATTGTTAATGTTTTTTTAGAGGGTGTTTTTTATTTGGAAAAGTGTTGTAATGTAACATAAATGTGAAAATAGTTGGGTATTCGTGTTTTAATTTTGAGTATTTTTGTTTTGAAAATAGAAAACAAAATTGAGAAGGGGAATGATTTAATCAACAATGCTGATCATTTGTGTTCAATGAATGATTGAAGAAAAAAAGAAAGAAAGAAAAAAGAAGAAGTTGAATTTGTGCCAAGTATGACATACCTCTAATCCCTCCTTTCCCTGATATTTTCAATCCACTCGGGTAAAGGTAATAAGTTGGACTGGAAAGTGGCTTAAAGTATTAAAAGCCATTCAAATAATTTCTTATCTGAGCCGTTGAAATTTCTTTTCTGTCACTGTGGGAAATTGAGATGTCACCTGAATACGGCAGCAGTGAAGTGACGGTCAAAAGATCTCCCAGTAGGATCAGAGCTAGCAAATCAATTTTACCCCCGGAGATTCCCTTTAATTTGATTCGTGAGGTTCGAAGTGAACCTCCAAAATCCAATCAACTGGTCCAAAAAGCCGGCTTCAAACGAGTCAAGTGGAATTGAGATTTAAAGAAAAAAAAAAAACTAACTAGCTGGAGAGCTCGCATAACACAAGCTACGTCGTGCAGGCAACTCAGTCCTTGAAAAATGACCTCCCATAAATAAAGGTTGTGTTCGGCAAAGTTTGGATCGGATCATATTAAAAAAACAAAAAAAAAAAATTTAATTAATCTCAACATTTTTACTTTTTACACCACATTAATCACTTTTTATTATTATTTAAATAAAAAAAATTAATACAAAATAAATTATTTCACTTTTTTATATAAAATATTTTTACTTTTTTCTCTCATATAAATCAAATCTACTATAGTATCGTTTTACTTCCTTTTTTCATTCCATTGCCAAATAGAGCCAAAGAAGATGGTAAATTTTCATACTTGGGAGGAGGATGAGGGCAATTTCTTTGCAATAGCCCTGCACCAAAAGTTAGTCAAAGTATGCGTACATTAATTTAAACTTTTAGAATAAGTGATGATTTAACAAAGTATTAGAGCTAAAGGTTTTGGGATTGAACCTTGACTCCGTCAAATTACTTCAATTTAAATTAAATATTTCATATGTTGAACCCCACTTATTAAAATAGAGCTTGAGCTCATATGTGAGGAGAAGAGTTAAAGTAATGAGTAAGTGATTAAGTGATTACTTTTTCATGTGCTTTTGGAAAAGAGAAATGTTATGAGTATTAAAATTTTTACAAAGAGGTCGAGGCTTACCAAATTGATGTGTAGCTTATTCATTGGTACTCGTTACATTTATTTTAATTAATTGTTTTGTTTTTCTTCAATGAATGAGTTACATATATACCAATTAGGTAAGCTTCTCTTAATAAAAAATTTAGTACCCCTACCATTTTTGCCTAACTTTGGGCCAACTTTTGCCTTATTTTTTTTTAAAAAATAAAATAAAGTAAAAAATGGAAAAAATGTATGAAGCAACCCTATCTATTTTTTGTCTTTCTTTTATTTTGTATTTTTTTAAAAATGAAAAATGGTTTTTTTTTTTCATAATAATGTCAATTTTTTTTAAAAAGAAAATGTCATTATTATGAAGAAAAATATCATTTTTCATTTTTTAAAAAAAATACCAAATAAAAGAAATGCCAAAAACAGATTGGGTTACTTCAGACATTTTTTCTATTTTTTATTTTATTTTTTTGAGAAAAAAAAAAACAAATAAAACAAAAGTTAGATTTATGTTAGACAAAAAAATTGGGCCTTTAGCATTTGCCAATTTAACAATGGCTAGTCATTTTAGCTAAAAAAAAAAAAAAATAGCTGTTATAGAGCTCAAACAAATTTGTTGAGCATGGTACACCCAACAAAATCGAAGGAGATTCTTTTCTTTATTAGATCATTCTCTCCTCTCATTTAAAAAATTATGATTGTTGAAAAAAAAAAAAAAGTAAATAAAATAATAGTGAAGTATAACTAAAATAGAGAAGAGATATACCTATTTTTTAGTAATTAAAAAAAAAAAAAAAGTAGTAATTTTTGTAAATAAAATTGAGCTAAAAATTGATGAACAAGTTATAGACAATAGTACGTACTAGTGCAAGATTAATTTGGATTTGCGTGAGCATGCCGTATCTTTGTTTCCCTCTTTACGAGGTGGAGGTTTGAAGCTTTTAGGGAGGAAGAGGATTCTCTGGTCTCCCACGAGCCACAGTCGTAGTACGTAGTCCAAACAACTTTCACTTTCCACGGCTGCTGCTCCACCTTTTGTCCCTAAAGGAAGACGAAACAGGACAACAACACACACAAATCTAAGCAAAAAAAAAGAAGAAGAAGAAGAAGAAGAGCTTTCGGCAGGACTAGAAACGTTGCAGACAATCCTTTGACGAGTAATTAGAAATAGTTCGATCAATTTTGCACCATTTATGCCCCTTGAATAATATAAAAATTACAACAAACTCACCCAAGTTGCATGGCAAATGGCAATAACACAAATACATCGGACTGATTAACAAAAATTTTTGAGACAATTTCATGGGAGTCGCATTATGCTCCATCGGAACATAACATATTATGTTCACGAATTTATTACAGGAAATAAATTTAAGTAAATGCCCAGATGATTATTACTCCGGAATAGTAACCAGCACGGGGCGCCAAGCCCTTCTCAACAGCGCCCTGTGCCGGAAACCCGTCCAGGCCGGCCTCGGAGACGCCGTTCCGGCTTTCCAAACGTTCAAACCGCCGCTCACAATCGAACCGACACTCGTCTCTTTCGTGTCTCCGAACGGCGGCGAAGACCCGAAGAGGTCCTTGAGAGTTTTGTGTCCCTGCGCCGCCACCAAATCCTTGTCCTCCTTCTTTTGCGGAGAACAAATAGGAGGGATTAGTGGGTGAGCCATGCGAGGTGATCGGCGGCCTAGCAGCATTCGGAGAGTGGTCTTGCGGCGACGGAATTGGACAACCGGGCTCGTCCTCGGGCTCCGCGTGGGGCTCGGCGCCACGCCGCACTGGGTCGCCAGCAGCTTGAACTTCTGAAGCGTTGCCATGTATATATGCCCAGCTGATTCTTTGCTCTCTCTCTCTCTCTCTCGCCCGTTTTCTCCTCCTGTGTTTCTTGAATTTCGGTGGGGTTTGAAATTTGGAGGTGCTTAATAAATGATGGTGGGGGAGTGAGTGAGAAAAGGATGTGATTGTTGGGAATGGGTTATCATCTTTTTCCCTTGAATCACTGATTGGTTTTCGTTTCTTTTTCTTTTCTTTTTTTCAGCAATTTCGAAGCTTGGACTGGGCGGTCGATGGTTGAAGGGTGCATTTTCCAAGTAAAATTCCATTTGTATGGGTTCCGAAAAAGAGGCATTCTCCACTACTCGCTCGCTTCGGATCAAAAAAGTATAGAATTTTTTTTAAAAAAAATTTAAAATTCTCAAATTCATAATTATTAGTCATTTATCTTATTTAAACGTTTAAAATAAGTCATATTTTAGTATTTAATGAGAAAGTTACGTACCCAGGAAACATAAATTTAGTAACTTCCTTATTAAATATTGAAACATGACTTATTTTAAACGCTAAATGAGATGAATGATTGAAATTTATAAATTCTCAAATTTAAAAGGAATTCTAAGACATCTCAATCCCACTCACTTGTCCCAACTAAGCACTCAAAAGTCATTATTGACCTTCATTCCAACCATCCAAATTATGCCATAATTTTTTATTTTATTTTTTTTGAAAAAAATAAGTTTTATGAAGGTCAAGGGACCTGAAGATGAGTAATGGCATATTTTATAGGGTCACAAAGTCACACTTGTAATGCTATACAATTTTGTTGCCGGCCGGCTAAGTAGTTAATAATTGAGATTCCTGAAGATTGTTGGATGAAGAAGATGGAATATTATGTTTTGGCCATCACCACAGACTCCACAGGATTTTTTTAACTAGAAAGGAAAAGAAGAGGATGCACATGCATGAGGCTTATCATTGGAGAAATGGAATGAAATGCTAAGTTAAATGTAACACGCGGGAAAAAAAGCAAAGGAGTAAAATTCTAAGTTGAGTGTGTTTTTCTCAGTAATAATGAGTTTAGCACGATAGAGCTTTAGGGTTTAGATCAAAGGAGGCTCAACAATCCAAGTTGAAAATAAAAAATTTTGAAGTTTCTATACAATCTCGATCGACCGAGATGTTTTTGCCATGTGTCAAATGACTTTTGGGGAGAGAAAATGGACGATTGAGATTGAAGTTAGTGTTCTTGATTATTTGAAAATGCATCTCCACGTATCTTGGTTTGCATACGTAGAATGAGATCAACGGCTGAAAATTTTGTGTAACACTTAACACCCCTACTTTTCATCTGTTTTTTTTCTTTTTTTTTGCTTTTTTTGTGCGAAATCTATGAGACATTACTATTATTACTTTTCTAATATTACTATTATTACTTAACTTTAAGAATAGCATAATTATAACTCTAAGAACAATTATGCTACTTCAGCTTAATATATAGTAGTCCTAAGTTCTTGGTGGGAAGAATTAGTGAGGATTTTGAGGGGTTTGATTGCTGTTTTTTTTTTCTAAGCAAATACAAACATAGGGAAGGGTTATATAGGGGGATCCTTCCCACTATTGATCCTAATAGAAGAGTATAAGAGGGAGAAAGGGATATGCATATGCTTAACGTTGGGAATGGGTTATCAACTTTTTCATTGATTCAGTGATGGGTTTTTGTTTTCTTTTTTTGGCAATTTCAAAGCAAGGGCTGGGCTTTCAATGGTTGAACTTGAAGGGTGCATTTTTCAAGTAAAATTCTATTTGTTTGGGTCGTGAAAAAGAGGCATTCAATCCATTCCTCCCGATTCCCAACTAACCCACAATCGTTTATACAATTTTCTGGTGGAATCCAGCGCTCTCAAAACAGAGTTGGGTCAATTTTTGCTTGCAATTCCAAGCGAAATCCGCCAAGAAATCCGGTGGCATTACAACAATGGAAGGATTGCAATACCTTTCTGAGATACCTGAACGCAGAACTCGGGAACAGTTTCAGATTTTGATTGACGAACCTGTTTATAAGGTTGTTAAGAAATTCGCTTCCAGAGCAGATATGGAACAGATTGATGGGTGAGCAACATGTTTAAATACGATAAGACAAAATTTGAAGATTTTGTTGAATCGTAGATATGTTTCTTTAAGCTCCAATCATTGAATGGCTCACTTGGACATTACAACAAACACTAAACAAGTAAAGTATTTAAACATCGATGCATACAATCCACAACTTATTTGATACATGGTAGAGTGCAAAAAAGCAGTGAAACAAATTATCCGAAATCTCTGCTATATATATATATATGAATGATACTAATAACTCCATTCATATTATGTATATTCCCCCAAAACTTTAACCTATCAACGATATATGCCTTCCATGAACAACACAGAACGAGTAGATGAGAAGAAAATGAAATTTCAAAGCACACTCATTTGCGTCTGAAGGAGTGTTAAACATATTTTTATCCCTACTCGAAAGCGTAGCAGCATGGAGAAGAATTTAGCTACTGATATTAGGTGTAGTAGACATCCTAGGCCAATTAGTGTTCACAGAAATTGGTGAAGGTGGCAGCTGTTTAGTCTTCAACAACCCAACCTCATCAGATTCCGGCGAAATTGGTGGCTTTACATTCACGATCACATCACCATCAAATCCCTTCTTTTGATCCACCGGCGCATCACTACCACTTTGAATCTGCTTCAAAGCCTCCAAGACCTCATCCATGCTAGGTCTCATTTCCTTGTCCTGTTGTATGCAATGAAAAGCCAACTGTGCCACCAAAATGGTCATCCTTTCAACTTCTTTATCTGACTCAAATCCAAGATGTGGGTCGATCAACTCATGGAATGCGGATTTTTCAATCTTGTTTATGGCCAACTTAGCCAAGTTAATTTCATGCCTATGCCTAGCTATATCAACAGCCGGCAGAGATGATATGAGCTCGATTAGAACAACCCCAAAGCTGTAAACATCACTTTTAGTAAGCTGATAACATTGACGATATTCTGGGTCAACATAGCCTGGAGTTCCCTGAGGAGCTGTTGAGACATGGCTGATATCATTGGGGAACAGCCGAGAAAGCCCGAAATCTGCAACTTTGACGCAAAAATTGTTGTCAAGGAGAATGTTGTTAGTCTTCACATCGCGATGTATGATTTCAGAAGCATGGAGGTAAGCCAATGCAGCAGCAGTTTCTATGGCAATGTTCATACGAGTCGGCCATGTAAGTGAACCCGGCGTCACTCGTTCTCCATGAATATGGTCGGCAACAGTGCCATTGGGAATATATTCATACACAAGAAGAAGTTGACGGCTGCGTTGTGAGGTGCAGCCATATAGGGAGACTAGATTTTTGTGGCGCAAGCGGGTGAGGATTTCAACTTCATTCATGAATTGTGCTACTCGTCTGTAGTTGTGCTCGTATAGGCGCTTGACTGCAACTTCCCGCCCATCACGGAGTTTGCCTAATTAAGAGAATTAGCCCATGTATCAAGATGCATGCCAAGTCTCTGTTTCTTTCTTTAATTTTATGTTGTTATTTTTTTTTGCGCTTTTGCTTAGAAAGTTTAAACTATAATTTAGGTGAGGATGAAAGTGAAGTAATATTGTGTTTATCATCTTACCATAGTAGACAATTCCAAAGCCTCCATCTCCAAGTTCTTTTTCAGTATCAAAATTATTGGTCGCTTCTTCAAGGTCGCTGTAGGAGTAAACAGGGACTCCAAAGTAGAGACTCCCCCCTTCCAGGTCTGGTCTTGAGGATGGATCAGAATTAGCATTCTTTGCCAGCATGTTTGAAGAAGCATATTTTGTCTTATAATAATGCCGCATAATAAAGAAAGCGCAAATTATTATGATGGCTGGACATCCGACACCTAAAGCAGAGTAAAGGAAGGAGTTAAGTGTCAACTGACAAGAAGCAATGGAGGAAATTCACGAGATAGAAAAATTTTCTATTGAAGGTTACACAATAGAACTTACGCATGAAAGACACAAGTTTGAAAAATTGACTACTTCTTTACAGTGTTGTGATAGTATCCTAATCATTCACTTTTGGCATTTGAACCTGGCCATCATCTAGGATATAGCCTTGGACAAAAGGAGCCATTAGCTAGATGGCAGATGGAAAATTTGCCGTTGCATGAAAATTACAAATTTAGAGCTCTAAAGCTAAAGCTTTGACAACTAGCCACACGCAGTGGAGGAGAAAATAAAAAAGGCTTGGAACTAGCAACTTAGATGTGATGAATAACATAATACTACTTTAGTATGGAATAATTTTATTCCCATAGGCTGTCCAATCACAAGTGAACAACAATTTTCAACAAGAAATTTGATTGAAGAGGTATCTCACCTAATCCTATCGCCAGTTTGGTTTTGTTATTCCCTGCAACAACAGAAGATACAAACATAAAAGATGTTAGTTTAAACAAAGAGGAATGAAGTGAAGCAGCTAAATTGGCAGCCTTTGAATCCCTTAACAGTCAAAACCAGCTCATAAGTATCTCATATGGGTTTCATTGCAACAAAGTTATTACTATTACTCATAATCTAAATTTGACACTCATCCAAATCAGCTCTATCGCTTTATAGGCGTGGATTAGGGCATGGAACAGAAATAATAGCAGCACATGTATTAGGAATAAATACAACGTAAAAAGACAGATTTATATGCATTTTCATGAATGTATGCGTGTATCCCCAAATATTTTGTGTTATTCCTAGGTCTATACCTTTCTCTGCATCGTCACAATAAAGTTTTCCGTTGTGGCCTCGCTTACATTGACCTTCTCTGCATCCGTTACATCCTCGGTTACAAGAAAGTATCCCCTTGTCGTCGGGCTCACAATGACCTCCTCTAGTATAACATCCGTAACATTCATCAGACACATACTGTTTAAGGTCGAACTCAGCGTTTACCAGTTGAAACAGCTCATCTTCACCTGGCGACCACTTCGGATTCTTTGGGAGCTGAATAATTGAACATCCAGAGAGAGAAGTGGGAAAACTATCGCTTGAACCATTATAGTAGACATCATGCTCAATGCAACGAATCTTTTTAAAATTTGTTGGGCGAGAAATATTGAGAGTGCGATTGCATTTAAAAAAGGTCTGGTTGGGGGAAAATTCAAAAGAGATGAACGAAGAGCTGGGAAAAGTCAGATTATGTAAGAATTCACATTCAAACCAATCAGGGGCTGCAGGGTACAGCTCCCCAAGCCATTCGGCTCTGATACGTATTGTGGTGTTATCCGGATAGATTTTTAGAACTTCATATTGTCTTCCAAACTCCACCAGTTTGAATATCGGAGGCGCATCATCCCGGCACTCTATTGTGAAAACACCGCATTCTGGGTTTTCCTCCTTGGTGAATGGAAAGCCAATCGAGCCCAGACGTCCGCAGGGAAAGGGTGGACATTTTTGGGTGTATGTCTTTTCTCCTTCAGCAGAGTGAAGCAGCAGGAAATTTAAGAGAACAAAGAAAACGAACAGAAAGACAGAAGCCATACCAAGATTCCCAATTCAGTACCGGAGAAGACAAAGAACACGACCAACAACTAGTTGCTCTAAATTGAAATAACTTCTTTCCTTGTTTCTTGACTATATAACATTTAGTTTCTTAGTTTAACACGCTAGTTGACTTGGAAATTGGATATGGAAGACTTGTTTGTAATACAAGGCTGAGAATAGAGCAAGTGATAATTGGTCTGTGCTTTAAGAAATTTCTTAGTACCACTCCCGAAGATTAATTGTGCTGAGGCGAGGGATTTTCCTACCATCTTCCCGATTGACCCGCATTACAAAGACTTGACTCCTTGACTCTTCAAAACCTCTGAAATCCAAAAAAAATTGATGAAAATCAAAGCGGCTGGTTTCAATCGTCCAATCTTGATGATGACTAAAACCAAAACGAAAAAGATCTCCAATCACCCACGTTTTGCCTCTCTAATTCTCGTGTGAACATTGAAAAAAAAGGTGCAGAAGATTAGACCATGGTGATGGTGGTGATAATTGTATAACGCGTTTTTCTCGTAATAAAAAAAAAAAAAAAAAAAAAAAAAATTGATATATGGTCCACAATCTTTGGAAAAGTCTCGGGTGGCGTGGAAAGGAAAGCAGAAAACCGTTTAAAGGTGACAAGCATTTGGCGTCTTTGAAAAATCTTTAACCTCGTGGGCACTAAGTTGATTTACGTTAATCAAACAATCAGCTTCAGTAGTCGTCTTTGCAAGTGAAGTAGGAGACGGGGTAAAGAGAACGTATTGACGAAGGGAAACAATCATAATTAAATAGGATTATAGAATTTTTGAATTATTTAATTAAAAAAGATTCAAACTTTAAGAAATCCATCAAAGAGTTGCATTATAAAATTTTAAAAGATCGTACTCCTATATTTGTCTCCTACTTATAAAACAAACAATAACATCAATCAAATTTTAAGGTATACAAAATAAATCAACATGAATGTGAAAGACAGAAATTTATACGAGTGGATGAACAGAAATAATAGCAGTACTGCACACAGAAATTCATATGAATGTTCATCAATGTATATATCCCCAAGTATTATTGGGTTCTTCCTAGTTCTATACCTTTCTCTGCACCGTCACAATAAAACTTTCTGTTGTGGCTTGCCTTACGTTGGCCTCCTCTGTTATAACATCTGACACATTCATCGGAGATATGCAGTCCAAGTTCGAACTCGGGGCTTAAAATTCCAAACAGGTTATAATCATCTGGCCACGGGCCAATACTCAGATTCTGTTGGAAGTCCCACATTGCCTGGGTATTAAGGAGATTGTCCATTTATAAGGTGAGGGGAAACCTCAACCCTTGAGCTAGCTTTTGGGTTGAGTTAGGCCCAAAACTCATTTCTAACATGGTATCAGAGCCATAATCACAAACTGTGATTTCTTTGCATATTCTGGTCCATCTCCAATGGCAGATTGTTCATCATCTTCCGCTCATGCAAACATTCCACCTGAATTTTCACCAAACATTTCCCCTGTATTCTCTGCTTCACTGGCAGAAAATCAACCACACAACCATAATCTTTCTAACAATCCTTTCTTTGATCCTTTCGAAAATACTCGTCCCATTGATCCATCTAGCCCACTCTTTCTTCAAAGTGGTGATAATCCTGGACTTTTATTGGTTCCTCAGCCACTCACAGGAGAGAATTATAGCACTTGGAGCCGTGCTATGCTTGTTGGTTTGAGTGCAAAGAACAAGTTGTGTTTCATTGATGGTTCACTGCCAAAACCATCCATTTTTGAGAGTTATTACCATGCATGGGTTCGTTGTAATGATCTTGTAGTTTCATGGATCTTGAACTAAGTTTCCAAAGAAATCTATCCTACTGTGATTTACATCACTTCTTCCGAAGATATGTGGCTGGATCTCAAAGATAGATATTCTCAAAGGAATGGTCCTCGGATTTTTCAGTTGCAGAAAGATATTTCAGTGGTTGCTCAGGAGAATTCCACTGTAAGTCAGTACTATACTCGCATCAAAACTCTTTGGGAAGAATTAAATAATTGCAGGCCTATCTCTATGTGCAATTGCTGCCATTGTGGTCATATGCAATCTATTCTTGAACTCTTTAATCAAGAACGTGTCTTACAGTTTTTGATGGGCTTGAATGATTCTTTTTCTGCTGTTAGAGCTCAGATTCTATTAACATCTCCTCTTCCTTCAATTAATAAGGTTTTTTCTCTAATCATTCAAGAAGAAAAACAAAGAGAAATATGTGTGAGTTCCATTAGTCATGATACTTCCTCTGCCTTCATGACTAAATCAACCTTGTCCAAACCTTCTCCTTCAATTCATCCTGAACCTGTTGCATATATGACCAAAACTTCACCAGGGCCTAGGTTTTTTAAGCAAAACTATAGGAGAGATCGTCCCATGTGTTCACATTGTGGAGTAGCTGGTCACACTATTGAAAAATGCTACAAAATTCATGGTTATCCACCTGGTTTTAAGCTCACTCGAACCAGACCAGTGTCACATTCAGCCAATCAAGTGCAATTGCAAGGAACTGACCTTAGTGGTCCTATTTCTCATCCTCCTCAGTTGAGCAATTCCATTCAGTTGAATAATTCTTCTCAGTTGAGCAGTCCTCAGTTGAGTGGTAATCAGTTGTCCATGATTTCTGCTCAATGTCAACAACTGATGAATCTACTAAATCAACATCAATACCCTCAATCATCTGCCAACTCTGTTGTTGGTAATTCAGGTATACTCAATCCTAAGTATTCTGTTTTTTCTGCATATGTTAATATAGCTTCTCATTCAAAACAGAAAAATAAATCTTGGATTATCGACACTGGAGCAACTGATCACATGATCAGTTGTTCATCTATGTTTACCACCATCACTGCTACTGTATCCACTCATGTTAAACTACCTAATGGTTCCATAGCTATTGTCACACACATTGGTACTGTTACAATTTCAGAAACTCTTACACTAACTGGAGTTTTGTGTGTTCCTTCTTTCACTTTCAATTTGATTTCAGCTAGTAAACTCATAAAGTCATTACACTGTTGCCTTCTATTTCTTGCTGGATATTGTTTTATATTGAGTTTACACAATTGGAGAACGATTGGGGTGGGTGAAGAAGTTGCTGGTTTGTTCTATTTGATGCAAGCAAACAAGGTTTCAGCCAATGCATCTGTTTCAGTTCCTTGTATTCCTTCTTTTGTCAAACATTTGTCTTTTAATTCCATAAAGGACCCCTCATGTGATCTGTGGCATTACAGATTGGGGCATCCTTCTCGGTCTAGAATAAGGTTGATACAAACTATTGTTCCTTCTATTTCTTGTAAACAAGATTCGGTTTGTCCAATTTGTCCATTGGCTAAACAACACAAATTACCATTTCCTGTTAGTAGTTCTTTTTCAAAGTCTGCTTTTGATTTACTTCATTGTGATGTATGGGGTCCTATGGCCACCAATTCCCTTAATGGATCCAGATTTTTTCTCACCATTGTAGATGATTACACACGGTTCACTTGGGTCCATTTGATGCAACATAAGTCTCAAACTTCTTCCATCATACAATCCTTTTCTAATATGGTTCAAACTCAGTTTCAAACTAAAATCAAATGCATCAGCTCCGACAATGGTACTGAATTTCACATGAGAGACTTCTTTTCTGCCCAAGGCATTATTCATCAACTAAGTTGTGTAGAAACCCCACAACAAAATTCTGTGGTTGAAAGAAAACATCAACATCTTTTGAATGTAGCTAGATCCTTAAGATTTCAGTCCAACCTTCCTTTACCTTTTTGGGCAGATTGTGTTTTGACTGCAGCTCATATTATCAATAGAATTCCAACACCCCTTCTATCCAATAAATCTTCACATGAACTATTATTTTCTGTTGTGCCATCTTATTCACACCTCAAAGTGTTTGGATGTTTAGCTTATGTTTCAACTTTGTCTAGAAATAGAACTAAGTTTGATCCAAAAGCTACACCTTGCATTTTCATAGGTTATCCATATGGCATGAAAGGACATAAGTTTTATAATCTTCATACTCATTCTGTTTTCATTTCTCGAAATGCCATATTTCATGAAACCATATTTCCTTATTCTTCTTCTCTAGGTCATTCCTCACCTTCAATGCATATGCATGATACTGTTTCCCCTTCTATTTCTTTTCCAATGCCTCCTGACACAGAATTCTTTGATTCCATACCATCAACCATCCAACCACCT
>NC_081541.1:7259071-7276826 GCF_901000735.1 Corylus avellana
TAAGTATTCTGTTTTTTCTGCATATGTTAATATAGCTTCTCATTCAAAACAGAAAAATAAATCTTGGATTATCGACACTGGAGCAACTGATCACATGATCAGTTGTTCATCTATGTTTACCACCATCACTGCTACTGTATCCACTCATGTTAAACTACCTAATGGTTCCATAGCTACTGTCACACACATTGGTACTGTTACAATTTCAGAAACTCTTACACTAACTGGAGTTTTGTGTGTTCCTTCTTTCACTTTCAATTTGATTTCAGCTAGTAAACTCATAAAGTCTTTACATTGTTGCCTTATATTTCTTGCTGGATATTGTTTTATACAGAGTTTACACAATTGGAGAACGATTGGGGTGGGTGAAGAAGTTGCTGGTTTGTTCTATTTGATGCAAGCAAACAAGGTTTCAGCCAATGCATCTGTTTCAGTTCCTTGTATTCCTTCTTTTGTCAAACATTTGTCTTTTAATTCCATAAAGGACCCCTCATGTGATCTGTGGCATTACAGATTGGGGCATCCTTCTCGGTCTAGAATAAGGTTGATACAAAATATTGTTCCCTCTATTTCTTGTAAACAAGATTCGATTTGTCCAATTTGTCCATTGGCTAAACAACACAAATTACCATTTCATGTTAGTAGTTCTTTTTCAAAGTCTGCTTTTGATTTACTTCATTGTGATGTATGGGGTCCTATGGCCACCAATTCCCTTAATGGATCCAGATTTTTTCTCACCATTGTAGATGATTACACACGGTTCACTTGGGTCCATTTGATGCAACATAAGTCTCAAACTTCTTCCATCATACAATCCTTTTCTAATATGGTTCAAACTCAGTTTCAAACTAAAATCAAATGCATCAGATCCGACAATGGTACTGAATTTCACATGAGAGACTTCTTTTCTGCCCAAGGCATTATTCATCAACTAAGTTGTGTAGAAACCCCACAACAAAATTCTGTGGTTGAAAGAAAACATCAACATCTTTTGAATGTAGCTAGATCCTTAAGATTTCAGTCCAACCTTCCTTTACCTTTTTGGGCAGATTGTGTTTTAACTGCAGCTCATATTATCAATAGAATTCCAACACCCCTTCTATCCAATAAATCTTCACATGAACTATTATTTTCTGTTGTGCCATCTTATTCACACCTCAAAGTGTTTGGATGTTTAGCTTATGTTTCAACTTTGTCTAGAAATAGAACAAAGTTTGATCCAAGAGCTACACCTTGCATTTTCATAGGTTATCCATATGGCATGAAAGGACATAAGTTTTATAATCTTCATACTCATTCTGTTTTCATTTCTCGAAATGCCATATTTCATGAAACCATATTTCCTTATTCTTCTTCTCTAGGTCATTCCTCACCTTCAATGCATATGCATGATACTGTTTCCCCTTCTATTTCTTTTCCAATGCCTCCTGACACAGAATTCTTTGATTCCATACCATCAAACATCCAACCACCTCCTATTGTTCCATCACCAAACCACAATTCTGCAGATACATTATCTTCCCATTCTGATTCTGCAGATATCATTTTACCTATTCATTCTAAATCTGCAGAAATCTTCACTTCTCCTTCTGCAGACACAACTTCACATTCTGATTCTGCAAACAACTCATTTTCTCCTTCTGCAGACACCATTTTCCAGGTTCCTAGTTCTGCATCTTCTCCTATTCTTAGAAGGTCAGATAGGATCAAACACAAACCTAGTTACTTGCAAGATTATCATTGTAAACTGGTTTCTACTTGTTCACCTCAATCGGCTTCAAATGTTGACAACTCAGGTAAACCTTATCCATTGTCCAATTTCATTTCTTATGATAACTTGTCTTCTTCTCATAAGCATTTCTGTCTTTCCATTTCATCTCAACCTGAGCCTAAATTTTATCATCAAGCTGTTAAGAATCCACTTTGGTGTGAGGCTATGAAAGCTGAGATTAAGGCTTTGGAGGAAAATAAAACTTGGGTAGTCACTGATTTGCCTTCTGATAAACATCCCATTGGTTGCAAATGGGTTTATAAGGTGAAGTACAAATCTGATGGAAGCATTGAAAGATACAAGGCTAGGTTGGTAGCCAAAGGGTATACTCAATGTGAAGGGTTGGATTTTCATGAGACCTTTTCACCTGTTGCTAAGATGACTACGGTTAGATGTTTTCTGGCACTTGCTGCAGCAAAGGATTGGGTTTTACATCAATTAGATGTCAACAATGCATTTTTGCATGGGGATTTAGATGAAGAAGTGTACATGTCTATGCCTCCTGGTTTTGGCACTAAGGGGGAGACAAAGGTTTGTAGATTAACTAAATCCTTGTATGGATTGAAGCAGGCCTCTAGACAATGGTTTTCAAAATTTTCCACTGCATTGATTCAGCTTGGTTTTACACAGTCCAAGGCAGATTACTCCCTGTTCACTCAACTCAAAGGATCTTCCTTTATTGCTTTGTTAGTTTATGTTGATGATGTAGCTATTGCAAGCAATGATCCACAGGCAGTGTCCTCTTTCATCTCTCTTTTGAATGAGAGATTTAAGTTGAAGGATTTAGGGCCTTTAAAATACTTTCTCGGTCTTGAAATAGCTAGGTCTATAGAAGGACTTTCTCTTTGTCAACGAAAGTATGCTCTTGAAATCCTAGAGGATTCAGGTTTATTGGCTGCTAAACCTGTTAAATTTCCTACGGAACAAAATTTGAAACTCTCAAAGGATGAAGGTGATCTCCTTTCAGATTCCACAAGCTACAGAAGGTTAGTTGGCAGGCTACTTTATTTGACAATTACAAGACCAGACTTAGCTTTCTCAGTTCAAATATTGAGTCAGTTTATGGACAAGCCACGGCAACCTCATCTAGATGCTGCTCATCGAGTCCTGAGATACTTGAAAAATTCTCCTGCTCAAGGCCTTCTTTTCTCTGCCAAATCAGATTTTCATCTTAAGGCTTTTTCAGATTCAGATTGGGCAGGTTGTTTAGATACTAGAAGGTCTATCACTGGTTTTTGTGTGTTTCTTGGTGATTCACTTGTGTCTTGGAAGTCTAAGAAACAGCACACAGTGTCAAGATCATCTGCTGAGGCAGAATATCGAGCTCTTGCTTCCACATGTTGTGAGTTGATGTGGCTGACTTCTCTTCTCAAGGATTTCAGAATTCCTCATCCACAGGCTGCTCTTTTGTTTTGTGACAGCCAATCCGCTCTTCATATTGCTGCAAATCCGGTTTATCATGAAAGGACCAAGCACATCGAAATTGATTGTCATCTCGTTCGTGAGCAAATACAACTTGGACTCATTCGCACTCTTCATGTTAATTCCCATAATCAACTAGCTGATATCTTTACTAAAAGCCTTGGTTTCAAGGACTTTTACAGATTGCTGTCCAAGATGTTTGTAAAGGATATTTATCATCCTTCACATCCATCTTGAGGGGGAGTTTTAACACGTGTATAAACTAAATAAACTAGCTTTTCTGTTGAGTAAGTTAGTTAGTTTTTAAGTTCAAGTTGTTAAACTGTTTTCACAGTTTCAGTTGCTTCATTGGTAGCTTGTATATAAGCTTTCTTGCTTCTGCTTGTAATTCATGCGAGTTTATTATGATAATGAAGAACTTCTCTTCTTCTTTGCTCCATCTACTTGCTTCTTCTTTCTTCTTCTCCTTCTGTTCTTCTTCCACATACAACATGCTCTGTTTTCCTCTTGATTCTATTCATTCTTGAATAGTTTGACATGGTATCAGAGCCTAACCCAATTAATTGGCTGTGGCCCACCGTCACCCATTGTCGCACGTGTTGGCTTGGATGTCCTCCCGGCACACGTGAGGGGGCGTGTTGGAAGTCCCACATTGCCTGGGTATTAAGGAGATTGTCCATTTATAAGGTGAGGGGAAACCTCAACCCTTGAGCTAGCTTTTGGGTTGAGTTAGGCCCAAAACTCATTTCTAACAGATTCTTTGAGAGCTGAATAATTGAATGATACTAATAACTCCATTCATATTATGTACATTTCCCCAAAACTTTAACCTATGAACAATATATGCCTTCCATGAACAACACACAACGAGTAGATGAGAAGAAAATGAAATTTCAAAGTACACTCATTTGTCTGAAGGAGTGTTAAACATATTCTTATCCCTACTCGAAAGCATAGCAGCACGGAGAAGAAATTTAGCTACTGATATTAGGTGTAGTAGACCTACTGGTCCAATTAGTGTTCACAGAAATTGGTGAAGGTGGCAGCTGTTTAGTCTTCAACAACCCAACCTCATCAGATTCCGGCGAAATTGGTGGCTTTACATTCATGATCACAACATCATCATCAAATCCCTTCTCTTGATCCTCTGGCGCATCATTACCACTTTGAATCTGCTTCAAAGTCTCCAAGACCTCATCCATGCTAGGTCTTGTTTCCTTGTCCTGTTGTATGCATTGAAAAGCCAACTGTGCCACCAAAATGGTCATCCTTTCAACTTCTTTATCCGACTCAAATCCAAGATGTGGGTCGATCAACTCATGGAATGCGGATTTTTCAATCTTGTTTATGGCCAAGTTAGCCAAGTTAATCTCATGACTATGCCTAGCTATATCAACAGCCGGCAGAGATGATATGAGCTCGATTAGAACAACCCCAAAGCTGTATACATCACTCTTAGTAGTAAGCTGATAACATTGATGATATTCTGGGTCAACATAGCCTGGAGTTCCCTGAGGAGCTGTTGAGACATGGCTGACATCATTGGGGAACAGCCGAGAAAGCCCGAAATCTGCAACTTTGACGCAAAAATTGTTGTCGAGGAGAATGTTGTTAGTCTTCACATCGCGATGTATGATTTCAGAAGCATGGAGGTAAGCCAATACAGTAGCAGTTTCTATGGCAATGTTCATACGAGTCGGCCATGTGAGTGAACCCGGCGTCGCTCGTTCTCCATGAATATGGTCGGCAACAGTGCCATTGGGAATATATTCATATACAAGAAGAAGTTGACGGCTGCGGTGTGAGGTGCAGCCATAAAGAGAGACTAGATTTTTGTGGCGCAAGCGGGTGAGGATTTCAACTTCATTCATGAACTGTGCTACTCGTCTGTAGTTGTGCTCGTATAGGCGCTTGACTGCAACCTCCCGCCCATCACGGAGTTTGCCTAATTAAGAGAATTAGCCCATGTATCAAGATGCATGCCAAGTCTCTGTTTCTTTCTTTAATTTTATGTTGTTATTTTTTTTGCGCTTTTGCTTAGAAAGTTTAAACTATAATTTAGGTGAGGATGAAAGTGAAGTAATATTGTGTTTATCATCTTACCATAGTAGACAATTCCAAAGCCTCCATCTCCAAGTTCTTTTTCAGTATCAAAATTATTGGTCGCTTCTTCAAGTTCGCTGTAGGAGTAAACAGGAACTCCATAGTGGAGACTCCCCCCTTCCAGGTCTGATCTTGAGGATGGATCTGAATTAGCATTCTTCGCCAGCATGTTTGAAGAAGCATATTTTTTCTTGTAATGATGCCGGCTAATGAAGAAAACGCAAATTATTATGAGGATGGCTGGACATCCGACACCTAAAGCAGAGTAAAGGTAGGAATTAAGCGTCAACTGACAAGCAGCAATGGAGGAAATTCATCAGACGGAAAAATTTTCTATTAAAGGTCACACAATAGAACTTATGCATGCAAGACAGAAGTTCGAAAAATTGACTTCTTCTTTACAAGTGTTGTGATAGTATCCTAATCATTCACTTTTTGCATTTGAAGGCACTAGGCCCTGGCCATCATCTAGGATTAAGCCGTGGACAAAAAGGAGCCATTAGATGGCAGATGGAAAAATTGCCGTTGCATGAAAATAACAAAATTAGTGCTCTAAAGCTTTGATAACTAGCCATGCGCATTGGAGGGGAAAATAAAAATGGCTTGCAACTAGCTACTTAGATGTGATGAGTAACATAAATATTACTTTATTATGGAATAATTTTATTCCCATTGGCTGTCCAATCACAAGTGAATAACAAATTTCAACAAGAAATTTGATTGAAGACGTATCTCACCAAATCCTATCGCCATTTTGGTTTTTTTGCTTCCTGCAACAACAGAAGATGCAAACATAAAAGATGTTAGTTTGAACAATGAGGAATGAAGTGAATCACTAATTTGGCAGACTTTGATTAATCCCTAACAGGGTTAATAAGAAAGAAATGTCAAAACCAGCTCATATGTATCTCATATGGGTTCCATTGCAACAGAGTTATTACGTTTACTCATAATCTAGATTTGACACTCATCCAAATCAGCTAAAGCTATCGCTTTATTGGAGGGGATTATGGCATGGAACAGAAATAGTAGCAGCACATGTATTAGGAATAAATACAACGTAAAAGGAAAAAGAGATTTGTATGCATTTTCATGAATGTATATGTGTCCTCCAAATATTGTTGTGTTATTCCTATGTTTATATACCTTTCTCCGCACCCAGACAATCATGTTCCCCCTTGTCGTTGGGCTTACAATGACCTCTTCTTCGATAACATCGGTAACATGCATCAAAGACAAGCGGTTTAATGTCTGTTGGAAGTCTCACATTGCCTGGGTATTAAGGAGATTGGCCATTTATATGGGTGAGAGGAAACTTCAACTCTTGAGCTAGCTTTTGAGTTGAGTTAGGCCCAAGATCCATTTCTAATATGGTATCAGAGCCTAGCCCAATTGGCTGTGGCCCACCGTCACCCATTGTCGCATGTGTTGGCTTGGATGTTTTCTCGCCACACGTGAGGGGGCGTGTTAGAAGTCTCACATTGTCTGGGTATTAAGGAGATTGATCATTTATAAAGGTGAGAGGAAACCTCAACTCTTGAGCTAACTTCTGTGTTGAGTTAGGCCCAAGAGCCATTTCTAATAAGGTCGAACTCAACGGCTAAAAGTCCAACCGGGTTACCATCAACTGCCACAGGATTTGAATTCAGATTCTTTGGGAGCTGAATAATTGAACATCCAGAGAGAGAGAACTTGGAAAACTATCGCTTGAATTACTATAGTAGATATTATAGCCATCGCAGCTCATATTTTTAAAATCTGTAGGGGGAGAAATATCGAGGGTGTGTTTGCATTTGAAAAAGGTCTGCTTGGGGAAAAATTCAAGAGAGACGAACGAATAGCTGGTAATAGTCAGATTGGTTAAGGATTCGCATTCAAAGGATGCAGAGTGCTGCTCCCCAATCCGTTCATCTTTGATACGTATGGTGGTTTTATCCTGAGAGATGCTTAAAAATTCATATGGTTTTCCACCGTCCTTCAAATGGATCTTCAAATTCAGAACCCGACAATCTACTGTGAAAACACCGCATTCTGGGTTTTCCTCCTTGGTGAATGGAAAGCCAATCGAGCCCAGATGTCCACAGGGAAAGGGTGGACATTTTTGGCTGTATCTCACTTCTTCTTCAGCAGAGTGAAGCGGCAGGAGATGTTAGAGAGCAAAGAAAACGAACAGAAAGACGGAAGCCATCCCGAAAATCCCAATTAAACGGCAAAAACAAAGAACACCACCAACAACTGGTTGCTCTAAATTGAAGTAACTTCTTTCCTTGTTTCTTCACTATATAACACTTAGTTAATCAGTTTAACACGGTAGTTGACTTGGAAATTGGATATGGAAGACTTGTTTGTAATACAGGCTGATAATCGACAGTCGGGGGTAGCCATGTGATAATTGGTGTGTGCTTTCGGAAATTTCTTAATACCACAGCCGAAGATTAATTGTACTGATCAGGTGAGGGATTTTCCTACCCATCTTCCTTATTGACCCGCATTACAAAGACTTGACTCTTTGACTCTTCAAAACCTCCGACCATCCAAAAAATCTGATGGACTAAAACCAAAACGAAAAAGATCTATCATGTGTGATCACCCATGTATTGCCTCTCTAACCCTCGTGTGAACCTTTGAATAAAGGTGAAGAAGATTAGACTATGGTGTTGTATAACTCGTCTTTCAAGTAATAAAACAAAAGAAATTGATATATGGTCCACGATCTTTGGGAAAAGTTTGGAGTGGCGTGGAAAGGAAAGCAAAAGCCGTTTAAAGACGACAAGCAGTTGGTGTCTTTGAAAAGTCTTAACGTGGTGGGTACCAAGTTGATTTACGTTAATCAAACAATCAGCTTTTCAGTAGATGGGGTAAACAGAACGTATTTGACAAGCAGGGAACACAATGATGGTGAAGTAATACTTGGCATTCTTTTATTTTCTGGGTGCTCTCTCTCTAAATAAAACAGACAACTGGGTTTAATAATGCAACAATTTCAATTATAATATGAGGAAATGACAACTCAATCTAAAACTGTCACGTATATGGCGTAGAGTAATGATACATTGCACGCGGCGTGCGTGGCACGCCCACGCACGCTAGTGCAAATTTTTTTTTTTTTTTTTTTTTAAATAATAATAAAATAATAAAAAAAAAAAAATTTGTGCCAGGCGTGCATCACTGTTGATGCACGCCAGGCGTGCAATGTATCATTACTCATATGGCGTATATTCTTAACATTTGAAAAACATATGCTTTCCTACTACATGCTTTTCTATTTACTATGTGAGACAGAACATAACTTCAAGTATTCATGGGCCCCATGTTAAGAAAACAAGAATCATATCCATTAATCAACATTAGTCGTAATTTGACAAGTCAACCATGTCCTTAAAACAAGGGATTAGGAGGAATATAGTCCTTTTAGACTTCTGCCAAATGTAAAGTGTTTTTTAAAATTATCAATAGATCAAAATTCAATAATGAGCATATCAAATTTAATGGTAATTTTAAAAGTCACATCACAATTTGGGGAATTCTAGTCCTCCTTATACCATTACTTCTAAAACCTATGCTCAAACAAGTTGTTAGGACAAGAGGCCCCACTCACAACGTTATTTGAAGAAAAGAGGTAATGCAAGATACTCAACTTCCATCCTCTACTTACATACAATTGGTTTGATGTGGCAATGTCTACAAACCATTAGATCAACTTTTGAGTTAAGAAGACTTGAATTTTAATGGGTTGTTTGGTTGATTTCTTTTTCAATTCATTGTTTCCTATTAGTTCTTGTGTTGGCTTAATTCAATTCCAAAAATGCAGAGGCTACTGTTTACGGGCCCAAATACTAATATAGAATGCTCAGAATCCAATCTTCACCATTCATAATGTAGATTCATGTGTTATGAACGTCCCTACAAAATTTAAGCTCAATCGAACCACAAACGCCCATCGATCGGAGCTGTTGATCAAGGCTGGACATCATTTCTAGAATGTTGTTTTCTTCCGACTGCAGGCCATGTCCGGACACGGTGCTAGGCTGTCTGGACAGGCTTTCCAGAAACTTTATTTTTGCTCCGCAAAGCCCTGTCCGGACAGCCCATTAACCTGTTCGGACACCCCGTACCTATTATACCCAAAAACGTGTTTTTAGTGGGCCCAAGTCTAATGTTTGATGTACTGATATATATACATCATTATAGAAAAAAAAAAGTCACGAATTTTCACCCCCAGAGAGTTCGTTGGAGGTTGTGCTAAGAGAGATCATATGTGGTAAGCGTTAAATTGAATCTCTTAGAGTTTTAGTTATTCCTTTGATAAATCTATAGTTAAGAAGTCTATCGGAAGGGTCTGGTAAATGAGAATCACGTTGAAGAAGATTGTGAGCAAGTAGACGAGTTGTAGGCTTGTCGATCTTACAGAACCAAAGTCTTGCAAAGGGTTGTAAGTGTTCCTAGTATCTGTAATTTCTGAATAATCTTTTGATAGTGATTTTCTGGATTTTGCTGCTTCGGAGAGGTTTTACTTTTAGATCGGTTCTAAAAGGTTTCATTTTCGTAACTAAAATATCTGTGTCTGCCTCTTTATTGCTTTATATATTTTTGGTGATTGAATTGTTTATTGCTTTATAGTATTAATTCCGCATAAATTGTGATAAACAAGTTTTTAGAGTCGATATAGCGTTTTTTATTTCCCTTTAATAGGGAATAGCGGGAATGAACTCACTATTGGTGCACATATGATAGCTGCTGCGAGTGCTCGAGCTGCCACTACCCTTTTAACAAATCCACTGTGAGTTGTTAATGTAAGTTCTTGTTGGCTTAATTCGGTAAGCAAAATGATGACCAAAAGTGCCAAGATTCATCATCCATTCAATTACCGTTCGGACGAGAAGAAGTGTCGTTCGGACGCTCGAAGAATTCTATTTTCCCCGAGAGCCTCGTCTGCAATCTCGTTTGCAATCCCGTCCGGACGAGCTCGATAAACAAGAATTCCCGAGATCCTCGTCTGCAGTCTCGTCTGAACGCCGTCCGGACGAGCTCGATAAACAAGAATTCCCGAGAGCCTCGTCTGCAGTCTCGTCTGAATCCTGTCCAGACGACTTTTACTAAAAATGTCATATCTTGAGTTTCAGACCTCTGATTGGAGAAATCTTTACGGCGTTGGAAAGCTAACTCAAGGATCTAAAAAGTCATGTTTCACAAGGTTTAGCTAATTCCAATGTTTACTGGGTCAAAACGGGCCATAAATAGAAGACTACGAAGTTGGGCGGAATGGCTCGTGTGCAATCTCGTCCGGACGAGATTGCAGATGGCCATATGTTAAAAACACGTTCTGGCTGTGTTTTGTTGTCTCGTCCGGATGGCACATGTTCCCGTCCGGACGCCGCGTACCTGTAACAGTTTTAAATGAATATAAACTCTTTCCTAGGTCTAGGTATGATGGGACTATTATAAATACACATCTATAGGAAGATAAAGGAACGAAATTCTGATCTAGAATTTGCCGTCGTGTGCTAAGAGAGTCTATCTGTTCTCTCTCTTAGAGTGATCGTTTGTGTTTATTTGTTGATTGTTGAAGTGAAGTCAACCAGAGTTCCGGTGAAGGGAGATCACGTAGAAGGATTGTGCCAGCTGTCTCTGGAAAGGGCTACTGCGGTAGAAGGCAAGTGGGTCGCTTGTCTTATACAAGATCGTGTCAATTGCGAAGGTTTTGTAAGTGTGAACGTCTTGTAATCCTTTATTCTTTTACTGAGTTAGTTGATTTCCTGGGTTTGGCTGCTCTGGAGAGGTTTTACTTTTAGAGAGTTCTCTAATTGGTTTCCTCTTCGTAACCAAAATATATGTGTTCTTTATTGTTCATTGCATATCTGTTTTTTGGTTAATTATTATTTGTTAGGTCAGATCTATTTCCGCATAATATTGTGTGAAACACCTATACGTTCAGAATAGGTGTCGTTTGGAGTCGTATATAGAATTTTCAATTGGTATCAGAGCGGGTTCACTCTGTTTGAATTAATTTCCTGAGTGTGATCCTAGACTCCTCATAATATGTCTCACACAGTTGCACCTAACTCACTTTCCCGTCTTTGATGGATCCAATTATACGTTTTGGAAAATTCGTATGAAAGCATATCTCAAATCTGTGGACGTTTGGCATATTGTTGAATTTGGATGGACTAATCCTGATAAGGCAATTGTCGAATTTTCAAAGGATGAAAAGAGTGCTTCGTCTGCGAATGACAAAGTGTTAAATGCCATCTTCACATCTATCTCCATCGAAGAATTCTCAAGAATTTCTCGATGTGTAATAGCTAAAGAAGCATGGGAAACATTGGAAATTACTCACGAAGGAACTAAAATTGTGAAAGCTTCAAAAATTCAGATGTTAGTTTCTCAATTTGAAGAGATTAGGATGGAAGAGGAAGAGACATTTGATGATTTTTATTCTAAGCTTAGCACTATTAGAAACTCTACTATTAATCTTGGAAAGAAAATGACTGATGCTAAGATAATAAAGAAAATCTTAAGATCTCTACCTGCGAGGTTTATACCTCAGATTACTGCTATACAACAGAGCAAAGATCTAGAGTCAATGAGAGTAGAGGACCTTGTTGGTTCTCTTCAGACATTTGAACTCATGTTACCTAAGCCCAAAAACTCAAAAAATCTTGCTCTTAAGATCAAGGCTACTAAAGGTAAATCTGTAGTTCACTCTGATGAGGATTCTGGAGATGATGAAGAAATAGCTATTATTGCTAGGAAGTTTAGAAAATTTTTCAAAAACAATGGAAATTTTAGAAGTAGGGAATCTAAAAATTCTGTGAATCCTAATTATGAAGTTAGGGATAATTATGAAAGCAAAAATGATGAAAATCATAAAGATAAATTATCTCGTGATCGTAAGTGTCATGAATGTGGTGGTATTGGTCATATTCGTGCTGATTGTGGAAATTTGATAAATTCTAAAGGCAAGGCCTTTAATGTGACTCAAAGTGATGAGTCAGACAATGAGGAAAATGCTGAAAATGTTGCTAATTATGTAGCTTTTGGGGTTTCTTATGATAGTGAACATGAGGCTAGTGAGTCTAACTCTCTATATAGTGAACATGACATATGTGATAATGAATCAGAAGAGGAGGGTGATCTGCAAAATGCTTATAATAATCTATTTTTGGAATGCATTAAATTGAAGAAGTTAAATAAGCAACACTTGCAGAAACTCAAAGATGTTAATCTTGAAAATGATCAACTTTCTATTGCCTTAACTGATTCACATGCTATTCATAATACATTGATGTCTGAAAATCACATGTTAATTGCCAAAGTGAAATCCTTAGAGAATGAGCTTAATGAGTCAAGAAATCATCTGAAAACATTCTCTAGTGAAAAGCTAAATCACATGTTGCATAATCAAAAACATTCATTTGATAGAACTGGATTGGGCTTTGATAAATCTGTTGTTTCTTCTACTAATGCTGCTTCTCCTTCAAAGTTAATTTTTGTGAAGCCAGTTTGTAAAGAAGAAAGTTTGACTAAGAAGAAGGAAATGTATCCTCCAGTTTCAAGAGGTGAGAAAGGTAAGGGAATTCTAACTGATTCCTATGTGTCTCGTTCTACACCGAGACGTGCTCATATGCCAAGGAACCAACCTTCTCAAAGGTTCATTCCTACATGTCATCACTGTGGTAAGATTGAACATATTCGCCCTAATTGTTTTCAGTTGAATAATCATGATTCAAATAAAGACTATTTTCGTTCTAGGGATAGTCATGAGGAATTATTCAACATGCTAAGGGGTGTTATTACCCAGTTAAATGACTTAGACAAGAGTCGTACTTCTGTTCCCAAAATGAAGAAAGTTTGGGTTAAGAAGGTTGATACCGTTCACCCATTGAGGGGAAGTGGTATTGGACTCACCTAGTTTAGGTGGGCACATTGCATGCCTAAGACAGACTTTGCTTATATATATATTTGTGTCCTAACGTCATAGTTTGTTGAGTGTTTGTTTTTTTAAAAAAAATCTTTTGTTGTTGTTGTTTGTGTTTTGTTTCTTTTAACATGTTTTGTTTTGTGTGCATTAAAAAAAAAAAAAAAGAAAAAAAAGAAAAAAAAAGACAAATATTTTAATTTGGTTGTTTTTTATTTTCTCTCTTTTGTTTTATGTACCCAGATAGTCCATTAATTTCTTATGTTGCTTTCATGGATTTAATTCCTTGCATCTTGGAATATTCTAAATATGCATGAGATAAAAAAATTGTTTCAATGGACTTGTTTTTGTGGTTACCTAAAGCATGAGCGTATGTGGTACGTTTTACCTATGCTTAATTCTTATGCACACTTAAGCTTAATTTGAGGTAATTTTTTTTCAAAAGTGAGGTATGTTAGGTAACTACATGAGGTGTTTTGACTAGTCATATTTTTTTTCAAATTGACCATATGCTAGTTGAATCTAGGACTTAAAAATTCATGCATTCTTTCTTTTTGTATAAAGCACCAATTGTTTAAGGACACTCTCTCAAAGAGAAAAAGAATCAAAATAGTGAAACAAAATCAAAAGAACATGTTCCTTATGGAATGTATTTTCACTGTGTCAAACTTGTGCTATTTTTTCAAAAGAGGATTGTATTGGATGAGAGTGACTAGGCCCTAGTATGATAAGGTTTGACTTTTGATTGAATTTACTTGTCAAAACCTCGTGTTAGTGAAACTTTCTCCTCTTTGTGTAAATTGGTATTCTTTTTCTCATTGAATGGCTTAGACACACAACACACAAGTATGGGTTGAATGGAACATTTTTCTTGGCTTGGACTAAACAATATGAGTTTCTTGCCATTTCTAGTCTCATGTATATTTTGCATATTTGGAGTATGTTTGGGATATTCATTGCTAAAATACATGAGTTGTTGATGTGTGTATCATGTGTGTTCATTTGACTTTTGAGGGGGAGAATTTTTTTTTTTTTAAAAAAAAAGTTTCTTGTTGATTATTAAGTCTTATATTGGGGGGGAGTTTCTGTTATTCATGATCTTGCATTATCTTCATGCATTTTCCTATATGTGATCATGAATGCTTGATTATTGTTTTTCCTGTTCCACATATGCCTTGATGTTTTTGTGTTAAGTGTTTCAGGAAACATGATACCTTTTGTCAATTTGTGACAAAAAGGGGGAGTATAAAATTGGGGAGATGATGGTGACTCGTCCGATTGATTTTGTCACCGAATTGCCAAAGGGGGAGTTTGTAAGTTCTTGTTGGCTTAATTCGGTAAGCAAAATGATGACCAAAAGTGCCAAGATTCATCATCCATTCAATTACCGTTCGGACGAGAAGAAGTGTCGTTCGGACGCTCGAAGAATTCTATTTTTCCCGAGAGCCTCGTCTGCAATCTCGTTTGCAATCCCATCCGGATCGATAAACAAGAATTCCCGAGAGCCTCGTCTGCACTCTCATCTGAACCCCGTTCGGACGAGCTCGATAAACAAGAATTCCTGAGAGCCTCGTCTGCAATCTCGTCTGAATCCTGTCCGGACGACATTTACTAAAAATGTCATATCTTGAGTTTTAGACCTCTGATTGGAGCAATCTTTGCGGCGTTGGAAAGCTAACTCAAGGATCTACAAAGTCATGTTTCACAAGGTTTAACTAATTCCAATGTTTACTGGGTCAAAACGGCCATAAATAGAAGACTACGAAGTTGGGTGGAATGGCTCGTGTGCAAACTCGTCCGGACGAGATTGCAAACGGCCATATGTTAAAAACATGTTCTGGCTGTGTTTTGTTGTCCCGTCCGGACGGCACATGTTCCCGTCTAGACGCCGCGTACCTGTAACAGTTTTAAATGAATATAAACTCTTTCCTAGGTCTAGGTATGATGGGACTATTATAAATACACATCTATAGGAAGATAAAGGAACGAAATTCTGATCTAGAATTCGACGTCGTGTGCAAAGAGAGTCTGTCTGTTCTCTCTCTTAGAGTGATCGTTTGTGTTTATTTGTTGATCGTTGAAGTGAAGTCAACCGGAGCTCCGGTGAAGGGAGATCACGTAGAAGGATTATGCTAGCTGTCTTTGGAAAGGGCTACTGCGGTAGAAGGCAAGTGGGTCGCTTGTCTTATACAAGATCGTGTCAATTGCGAAGGTTTTGTAAGTGTGAACGTCTTATAATCCTTTATTCTTTTACTGAGTTAGTTGATTTCCTGAGTTTGGTTGCCCCGTAGAGGTTTTACTTTTAGAGAGTTCTCTAATTAGTTTCCTCTTCGTAACCAAAATATCTGTGTTTTTTATTGTTCATTGCATATCTGTTTTTTGGTTAATTATTATTTGTTAGGTCAGATCTATTTCCGCATAATATTGTGTGAAACGCCTATACGTTCATAATAGATGTCGTTTGGAGTCGTATATAGAATTTTCAGTTAAGACCAGACTACAAGTAAGTTGGGCTTGGGCGTGCTTATGTTTGTAAGTCCCTCCAAATATATAAAAATACAGTATCTTTTTCTTCAGAATTGGCCTGCTCAAGATTCTGTGGAGGGCTACTAGGAATTGTCATTCAATATCTTTTTGAATAGTGGATCATAGGCATCTGAGGCCTGTGGTGATTGATAGATGGAACTAATAATTATTGGATTAGCAAAATCGAAGCCAAATTTGCAAGATTCATTTCACCGTCGCCCACTTTTCTTAATGTTTGCATTGCCAACTTATTTTTTTGCTCAAGATATGCTTGCAAATTGCAATGGTTGATCCTCTCTCTCTCTCTTTTCCCTAAAGATTATGTTAGCTATAATCCTTGTAATTTACAACCTGCGATAATGGAATGAAGGGCTGATTAAGCATGAAATGGTAGGACGGGCAACAGAGTTTATTTGTTGATTTGCTAGTGATCCCTTTGCCTTAATTGGGTCCTTTTTGTTACCTATTATTTAATACTCTCATCCCCTAAATCACTCCCTTTTGTTCCCAAAATCAATTTTTCCATGGATATTTTTCTTTTTGCATATTTATTGAATTGTGGCTGATTAAAGTGGATGTTAGCATTGTTTCTATTGGTCGGTAAGAATTCCACCTGTGACCTATGCTACTCTGTCCTGCCCTTTTTCCACCAAAGCTAAGACCTAGGGGTCTCAAAATGGGCGATAACATTGTCCTTTAAGAATATTGTTTTAATAGTGGTCTTAAAATCTTAGATATTACCTGATGATTCTGTGCTTGAAAACCTGGTTCAGGAAATGTGTTGTCTTTGATAAAATGATGTTTCAATCTATTGCCATGATATGGCTAGTAATACCCATGGTTTCTTGCATTTCACATTTTGTTTCATGTCATTGTGGTGTTGCTCTGGATGTTCATTTGTTTTTCATTTTCATGCAGACACAGGGAATGAGGCAGGACGTGGTTCCTTACAAAAGCATGCTTTCTGCTTTAACAAGAATTGCAGACGAGGAAGGCATTCGGGGATTGTATAGGTAAGTTCATCCTTAATTTAATATGTAGTATGTAAATTTGGACATATCAAGTATCTGGTTCGCAATCTTTAAAACATAGTATGTTTGGCGAGTCAAGCAGCTATCTAGTCTTTACTTCAGCTGGTTATAAGTAGTAGTTGATTGGAATGGTTGAGACCCATTCTGCTAATTTGACAAAGCAAAATCTTCATGCCCTATTTTTTAAGTTGTGATGATAATACTGTGGTTTGATACAGTGGCATTCTTCCTTCATTGGCTGGGATAAGTCATGTTGCAATTCAATTTCCTGCATATGAAACGATCAAGAGTTATATGGCAAAAAGGGCTACTGATGGTTTGTTTATTTCTTTGACTGGTTGCACATACCGGAATCTTGTGTGTTTTCCTACATTTAGTTGGTGCTGATCATATAAATTTGAAATTGTCAGGTAACACAACAGTTGATAAGTTGAGTCCTGGGAGCGTTGCTATTGCCTCTGCAGTGGCAAAAGTGTTTGCCTCCGTGATGACTTACCCACACGAGGTACATTTGGCTGGACTCTTCTTTTGCTAAACTGCAGGGTATGGCCAATTGCCCAAGAAACTCTTCATTTCCAGTTCTCTCACGCTCTGTTTCTGTTATATTGAAATCCAAACACTCAGGTAGTGCGTTCCCGGTTGCAAGAGCAAGGGCAGGCCAGAAATACTGAAGTCCGATACACCGGGGTTATCGATTGCGTTAAGAAGGTGTTCCACCCCATACGGCCGGTGTGGGGTGGCCGAAACCACCCCCAGCCCCTTGGGGGTGGTCCGGCCACCCTCAAATGCACCCGTTCCCTTTTTTTTTTTTTTTGGCCAAGGGGGTGGCCCGGCCACCCCCTTGGCCACGGGGGTGGTTCGACCACCCCCAGATTGGCCAGGGGGTGGCTCCAACCACCCCCTTGGCCAAAAATGGGGTGGTCCGGCCACGACCACCCCCTTGACCACAAGGGTGGTTCGACCACCCTCAAATCGGCAAGGGGT
>NC_081541.1:7276926-7301127 GCF_901000735.1 Corylus avellana
TTTTAAAAGATAACGTCGATTATCTTGGTCGAATCTGTCTTACACTTGTTATATATTATAGTCTTACAAAAAAACTCTTCAAGATGTTAATCTCCCCCTTTTTTTGTCCTTTCCATTTCCCCTATTTTTACAACATTCATTAATGTTTCAAAACAATATTAACTGCCATTTTGCCAAATGTGCACGTGGCCATGTCCTTGTCTATAAAATCAGAGGAATGATACAGCCCTAATTTGGAGTCAATTTTGGGCCAACTTTTTTCTTATTTTTTAATTTTAAAAAATAACAAAATTACCCTACCAAACAATAGCGGTAGAAGCATTAGATTTTTGCTTGGGACGTGAGGCAAATCATGAATTTTGGCTTTACAAAAAAATAAAAATAAAAATAATTTACATGTTACCCTCAAAGTATTGCACTATTTTCCATCTCCCCTCAAATTACTAAGCTAACTATGTTAATGTCCTCATAAACTATCAAAAGATATCAATGCCCCAATAACAAAAATATCTTTCATAAAATTATAAACATTCCAAAATTTTTTTTTAAAAAAAATCTAAAAAAAAACCAAAATTATTATTATTTTTCTGAAAAAAAAAAAAAATGGTAAGAAGCACTTTAGTTCACCTAATATTGGGCTAAGTAGAGCGTGGCCATAAGGCCCATACTATAGATGATATCACGATTGGGCCTGGTCTATCCTAGCTAATGGGGCTAAGCTTGAAAGAAGCCCAATTTTCAACAATTTATTTATTCGTTCCCTTACTGTATCGTTGACTTCTGAACTTTGACCTAAAAGTAATATCCAGTTCAAACTCAAACCCCAGTCCTTAAAACATTTTGATATTCGAGTTTAGGATGAGTACGAATTGGGTAGAAGATATATTTACCATTCTCGGCTTCATATTATTTAAATAAATCTTGGCCCACAGCCTAGAAATCATATTAAGAACAATTTGTTCAACAATCCACATTCTTTTACGTCCTCAAAGGGCAATTCCATCAAGTACCAGGTTTTATGAAACAAAGGGCTTTAGTTTAAATTCATTTTTTACTGCTTTAGTCAAAAATGAATATTTCTTTTAAAAAAATAAAAATAATAAGAGTTAATAATTTTTTTGGTACTTGAGTTTTAAGAATTTTTAATTTTTCTCTTAGGTTTTAAAACATGAAAAAACTAATACCTCAGATTTTGAAAAAAATTGAATCCCCTCCTCCAGTTTGAAAAATTCTATGGAGGTGGTTCGGCCACTCCTAATGTCAAACTAGGAGGTGGCCGACCACCCCTAGAGAATTTTTCAAACTAAATGTAGTGATTCGATCATTTTCAAAATTTGAAGTACTAATTTTGTCATATTTTAAAACTTAAAAAAAAAAAAAAAAAAAATTAAAAACCTCCAAACTTAAGTGCCAAAAAAGTTATTAACTCAAATAATAACTCAATACTCAACACATGTAGAACAAAGATATTTTGAATAGGAAAAAAGAAAGTTACAGTACATTAACCTCCATAGTCCATATATGCGCCTCAGAAATCAACAGCAAAACCAAATTGGTACTACTTTTTACCCCTAGAAGGGAAACCCTTCCCCACTGTTTTGGACAGACCCACGACATGACACCCTCACTTGATCACATGGGGCCACACCAGCAAAGCAAAAGCTGCGTCTGTTTACAGTACATAACTGTTGATCGTACTTTATACATATACTACAACTTGCACGTATATTTTATTTATTTATTTAAAATTATCCTCATAAAATCAAAAACTACTTTTCAGCGAAGCTGGAAGTTAGAATAGGAGCTTTGATCCCTTCAGAATTCTAATAGCCACCAAGTTTATCTTTATTATTATATCTCTTTATCAATTATTTTGAATTTTTATACGTATTTTTAGTATAATCTTATTAACAATTCTGGTAAATTTCAATTTAATTTAATAATAAATGTGAACGAATTATTTTAAAATTCCAGAAAAGTTCCCGTTCAAACGAATCCCCGTACACGTTCTCAAGAATCCGACTCTGACCGCCTAAACCCCTTCAAAGACGATAACCCCAACCTTCCCTGTTTATTTCCCTCTTTTTTTCTCTCCTCTTTCAGATTGGCGTGGGGGTTTTGGTCAAATGTGAGAAGAGGAAAACCATAACTATAAATACGCGCATCTTACCATGCGAATTTGCTTAGCTTTAATCGGAGCCGGGGGAACTGTAGCCTAGAGGAGAGGGGCTTTCAACATGACTAGCGCTAGCAAGCCTTCTAATGGTGGTGGTCCTGGCGGTCCGACCACCAGAGATGTCATCTGCACCGGCGGTGCCGGTGCCGCCGCTGGTTGGCTTTTTCACTTTCCCTTCAGTTTTCCACTTCAATTTCCCTAGGGTTTCTAATTTGGTTAATTTTGGTTTTAATTAACATTTTGATTATTGTCATTATTGTTGGTTCGTTTTTGCGTTTCCAGGCGCGATAGCGGCGACATTTTTGTGCCCATTGGATGTGATCAAGACGAGGTTACAGGTCCATGGCCATCCTCCTGCTCACAGAGGTATGCTAATGCAATCTCTACCTATTTGACTATTTTCGTTGAATTGTCTGTCTGAGGGAGCTCTGGATTTGTCAGTTTATATGCAGTTAGCAAACTAGCAATGTGGTTAGCGTTTCCTGTTAAGAAAGATATTTGGATGAATAAAAACAAGTGGTAGAAAGTACGTGCTCAATGTGTTAACACACATTTGTGATGTTCTGAAAATCTAGAATTTCGAATTTGCGGAATTTGTATGTTTTAATTGCCATATTAGAGATTACTCAATGCAATGTAGTGTATTGTAGTCCGAGGCTCTGATCACCAAGCCATGCTCCTCACTAGTTGTACTAGCTACATGAGCTTAACGCACGATTCTATGTGCAGCTCAATCTTTTAATTTTTAGACAAAGTTCAAACCAAAACTTGACCTAGATGAAGATTTACTAAATGGCTACCACTTTGAAGAGAGATTTGTATAATTTGTTTATTCTTTGATAGGAGGAATTCTGATACTTGCTATTCTAATTGATCTGTGACGGTTATTCACACTTTCCTTTTTGGTCTCCACTCAGGTAGTGTCATTATCACAAGCCTAAAGGACATATTAAGGACTGAAGGCTTCAAGGGAATGTATCGTGGCCTTTCACCGACTTTAGTAGCACTACTTCCGAACTGGGCAGTGAGTACTACTTTGCTTGCCTTCTTTCCGGAAAATATATGATTGGTAGCCCTTTTATGAGATATTTTGTCAAGTCTCCCTTATGAATAATGCTTTGGGGTGCATATGATGTTATCATTTGAGATAAAAATGAGAGCAGTACTATGAAGCAAGACTCAAGATGTGGTTTCAAGAGTCTATTTTACCCCAAACTTGCCTCTTCTTTATCTAATTACTATATTATGTATCAGGTTGTAAAAAACTTCTACCAACACCCCCCCCTCCAAAAAAAAAAAAAGAATCAAAATCAGGCTCTTCAATTTTGTCCTGGCTGTAAAGTGTGTACCAATCTTACCAACAAATTTCTTAAGCTGCCTCGTGGACATGGCTCTTTGATTGAAAAATTCTCCTACCCTGTTTTTTAATTACACATATCAGGTTAAAAAGGGAATACCATGAAATTAGCTGCCACTTTACAAATCATCCTGTTGGTTCTTGGCTAGTTGAACCCAAATACTGCGAGTATATATATTTTTCATAAACTGATAGTAAACTTTCTTATATAGTTCTTCATGTAGCTAACACCTTAAAGTTTCATCTTATGTACTTCTCCTATTTTTCCAAGTGACAAAGTGCTCATTTTGTATGTAGGTCTACTTCACAGTTTATGAGCATCAAAAAAAACGCCTACACCATTCACATGGTTCGTGTTTTATGGTGTCCTTTACTTGACAAATATGTGTTCATGTTCTTGATTTCTTTTGAGACAAATTGTCAATCAAGTAGTTATAAACATTTCTGAGTTAAGAAGACTTGAACTTTAATGGGTTGTTTGGTTGATTTCTTTTTCAATTCATTGTTTCCCTTTAATAGGGAATAGCGGGAATGAACTCACGATTGGTGCACATATGATAGCTGCTGCGAGTGCTGGAGCTGCCACTGCCCTTTTAACAAATCCACTGTGGGTTGTTAAGACCAGACTACAAGTAAGTTGGGCGTGCTTATGTTTGTAAGCCCCTCCAAATATATAAAAATACAGTATCTGTTTCTTCAGAATTGGCCTGGTCAAGATTCTGTGGAGGTCTGCTAGGAATTGTCATTCAATATCTTTTTGAATAGTGGAACATAGGCATCTGAGGCCTGTGGTGGTTGATAGATGGAACTAATAATTATTGGATTAGTAAAATCGAAGCCAAATTTGCAAGATTCATTTCACTGTTGCCCACTTTTCTTAATGTTTGCATTGCCAACTTATTTTTTCGCTCAAGATATGCTTGCAAATTGCAATGGTTGATCCTTTCTCTCTCTCTCTCTTTTCCCTAAAGATTATGTTAGCAATAATCCTTGTAATTTACAACCTGCGATAATGGAATGAAGGGCTGATTAAGCATGAAATGGTAGGACGGGCAACAGAGTTTATTTGTTGATTTGCTAGTGATCCCTTTGCCTTAATTTGGTTCCTTTCTGTTACCTATTATTTAATACTCTCATCCCCTAAATCACCCCCTTTTGTTCCCAAAATCAATTTTTCCATGGATATTTTTCTTTTTGCATATTTATTGAATTGTGGCTGATTAAAGTGGATGTTAGCATTGTTTTTATTGGTCGGTAAGAATTCCACCTGTGACCTATGCTACTCTGTCCTGCCCTTTTTCCACCAAAGCTAAGACCTAGGGGTCTCAAAATGGGTGATAACATTGTCCTTTAAGAATACTGTTTTAATAGTGATCTTAAAATCTTAGATATTACCTGATGATTCTGTGCTTGAAAACCTGGTTCAGGAAATGTTGTCTTTGATAAAATGATGTTTCAATCTATTGCATTATATGGCTAGTAATACCCATGGTTTCTTGTATTTCACATTTTGTTTCATGTCATTGTGGTGTTGTTCTGGATGTTCATTTGTTTTTCATTTTCTTGCAGACACAGGGAATGAGGCAGGACGTGGTTCCTTACAAAAGCATGCTTTCTGCTTTGACAAGAATTGCACACGAGGAAGGCATTCGGGGATTGTATAGGTAAGTTCATCCTTAATTTAATATGTAGTATGTAAATTTGGACATATCTAGTATCTGGTTCGCAATCTTTAAAACGTAGTATGTTTGGCGAGTCAAGCAGCTATCAAGTCTTTACTTCAGCTGGTTATAAGTAATAGTTGATTGGAATGGTTGAGACCCATTCTGCTAATTTGCAAAGCAAAATCTTCATGCCCTGTTTTTTAAGTTGTGATGATAATATTGTGGTTTGATACAGTGGCATTCTTCCTTCATTGGCTGGGATAAGTCATGTTGCAATTCAATTTCCTGCATATGAAACGATCAAGAGTTATATGGCAAAAAGGGGTACTGATGGTTTGTTTATTTCTTTGACTGGTTGCATATACCGGAATCTTGTGTGTTTTCCTACATTTAGTTGGTGCTGATCATATGAAGTTGAAATTGTCAGGTAACACAACAGTTGATAAGTTGAGTCCTGGGAGCGTTGCTATTGCCTCTTCAGTGGCAAAAGTGTTTGCCTCCGTGATGACTTACCCACACGAGGTACATTTGGCTGGACTCTTCTTTTGCTAAACTGCAGTGTATGGCCAATTGCCCAAGAAACTCTTCATTTCCAGTTCTCTCACGCTCTGTTTCTGTTGTATTGAAATCCAAATAATCAGGTAGTGCGTTCCCGGTTGCAAGAGCAAGGGCAGGCCAGAAATACTGAAGTCCGATACACTGGGGTTATCGATTGCGTTAAGAAGGTGTTCCAAAAGGAAGGCCTTCCTGGTTTTTACCGTGGTTGTGCAACTAATCTGTTGAGAACCACTCCGTCTGCTGTTATTACGTTTACCAGTTATGAAATGATTCATAGGTTCTTGGAGCAGGTTATACCTCCCGACAAGAAGCATTCATAGACCCACCACCAAAACGGATGCACTGGGGGAGAGCATGACAACCTATTGCGGCAAATCATAAAACCCAATTAACTTAGACCGGCTAACAGCAAGACAGTGATTGACTAATTTTTTGTCCTCTGTACCGTTAGGGAAATTTTTTGCAAGAATAAAGATGCTCAATTAGCTTGAATTTGTCCTGCTGAAAAAGGGAGAGAAATTACACAAAAATAAACTTGTTAGGCCTAAAAATTCTAAACCGAATGTGTAGGTATGTCCGTAAAAACCACTTCAATTTTTTTAGAAACATTTTCGATTGTTAATGCTTTTTAGAGGGTGTATTTTGTTTAAAAAAGTGTTGTAATGTAATATAAATGTGAAAATAGTTGAGTGTTTCGTGTTTTGATTTTGAGTATTTTTGTTTTGAAAACAGAAAACAAATTGAGAAGGGGAATGATTTAATAAACAATGCTCTGATCATTTGTGTTCAATGAATGATGGAAGAAAAAAACAAAGTTGATGAATTTGTGCCCAAATATGACATACATCTAATCCCTCCTTTTCCTGATATTTTCAATTAACTCGAGTAAAGGTAATAAGTTGGACTGGAAAGTGGCTTAAAGTATTAAAAGCCATTCAAATAACTTCTTATCTGAGCCGTTGAAATTTCTTTTCTGTCACTGTGGAAATTGAGATGTCACCTCAATACGGCAGCAGTGAAGTGACGGTCAAAAGATCCCCAGTAGGATCAGAGCTAGCAAATCAATTTTATCTCCTGAGATTCCCTTTAATTTGATTCGTTAGGTTCGAAGTGAACCTCCAATCAACAGGTCCGAAAAGTCGGCTTCAAACGAGTCGAGCGAACTGAGATTTAAAAAAATGATTAAATACCTAATACCTCGTTTGGTTTGGGAACTTTATTTTTACTTTTCTGGGATTTAGTTTTTATCATAGGAGGTCTATATAGTTTTGATAAATGATTAAATTAGTCAATACATCAATTGACCGTTAGTTGACCTAATAGAATTTCACGTAGACCAATCAGATGTTGACACCTCCAATGGTGGTTGGGGGTGGCCGAACGGGGTGGCTGAGCCACCCCCAGTACCCACTGCGGGTGGGTTTCGGCCACCCCCTTGGTGGGGTGGCTCAGCCACCGCCACCCCTTTGGAGCCAAGGGGGTGGCTCGGCCACTCCCATCCGGCCAGATTATTTTCTTTAAGGGTTAAATACCTAATACCCCATGGGGTTTAGGAACTTTATTTTTACCCCCTGGGTTTGGTTTTTATCACAGGAGGTTCCTGCGGTTTTGATAAATGACCAAGTTAGTCCATCCGTCATTTGACCGTTAGTTAACCTAACGGAATTTCATGTGGAGCAATCAGATGTTGACATGTGGCCCTACTTAATTTTTTTAAAATTAAAAAAAAATGTATTTTTTTTAAAAAAAAAAAAAAGAAAGAAAAGGAAAAAAAATTGGGGGTGGCCTAGGCCAAAGAGCCACCCCCAATTTTTTTTCCTTTTTTTTTTTTTAAAAAAAAAAATACATTTTTTTTTTTTATAATTTAAAAAAAATTAAGTAGGGCCACATGTCAACATCTGATTGGTCCACATGGAATTTAGTTAGGTCAATTAACGGTCAACTGACGGATAGACTAACTTGGTCATTTATCAAAACCACAGGGACCTCCTGTGATAAAAACCAAACCTCAGGGGGGTAAAAATGAAGTTCCTAAACCCCAGGAGGGTATTAGGTATTTAACCCTTAAAGAAAATAAATACTTTTTTAAAAAAGCTAACTAGCCGGAGCTCGCATAACACAAGCTACGTCGTGTAGGCAACTCAGTACTTGAAAAATGACCTCCCATAAATAAAGAAGAGAGAATAACTTTTATAGGGTCTTGGCACAAACCAAGGTCTTTGTGCCCTCCAATAAGAAGGCGACACATCAGCGTGGAACACTATAACAAAAATATGGTGTTTCACCTAATCTTTTTTCTAGAATATCTAAAACAAAATACCTTCTAGAATAACCTTTTCATATTTTTCTCCGAAACCACCCCAGTCACCAACCTGCCGTCGGAGACACCGTCGGAGACAACTCCGGTGACGACGCCGGAGACGACAGAGAAAGCCGGAGATTGAAGTTATGATTAATTTTTCCGATCAGTAGGGGGATTTTTATGCGCAAAGCTGTGTTATTTGCCGGAGATATTCCTATAACCAAAAATAAAAAAAGAACTATATTAATATATTCATTTCTCTTGTAGTTTTGGGCAAGAAAAAGAGAAAGAAAAGGAAAGGAGGGCGAGAGAACCGTGTGGCTAGAGAGATTTGTGAATATGTATATGATCAGCTCATGTTTCTAATTTTTTTTTTTTTTTTTCTTTTTTGTTTCCTTCTCTCTTCCCTTCCCTTTCCTTTTTGCCAATACAGTGTGAATAAATAATGAAAATAAATAAATAAATAAATAAATCTGGGTGTGAGTTCATTCTTAGTGATAATCAACCTTTAATATTTCTTTGCAGGAAGAATGAGAACAAAATTAGCGTACCCGGCGTCGTCTTTGGCGGTAGGTTGGTGGCTAGGGTGGTTTTGAAGAAAAATATGAAAAGATTATTCCAGAATAGGGTCGGCAATTTTGACACGACCCGCAAACCCGACACGAACACGACACGAAGTTAGTAGGTTTTGGGTTTGGGCTTATTGGGTTCGGGTCTTAATCCGGTAGACCCAATTAAATTCGTGTCTGGCGGGTCGACCCAGCGGGTCCGCAGGTCAGCCGGGTCTCGGGTGACCCGCCAGACCCATCACCCATTTAAAAAAAAAAAAAAACCTGAAGTCAGTAAGTGTAAACCGGGGTACCTACAGTCCACTACAGAGTCCCCCACTACGGCGCCGCACTACCCCAGGTCCCCAACACAGGCGGCCCCCCCCCCCCACCCAACCCGTGACTGAGTCACCTTAGTCACGGATTGTCTCTCCTCTCTCCCTCTCAGCTGTATCTCCCGATTCTCCCTCTCTCCCTCTCAGCTGTAACTTCCAATTCATATTAGTATTTTTTAACGGGTCGGGTCAGGTTACGTGTTTAGCGCATGAGTCGTATCGGGTCGTGTCTACCCGATCTTACCCGGCTATGTTAAACGGGTCGTGTCGGGTTACCCGGGTAATTTTCGTGTCATAATCGTGTCAGACCCGTTAACCCGATTAGCTAAACGGGTCGTGTTCGTGTCTTGGGTAATCGGGTCACGGGTCTTAGTGGGTTCTAATCGGGTCTACCCGATTACCCGTTTTGCCACCCCTATTGTAGAAGGTGTTTTGTTTTAAGTATTCTAGAAAAAAGATTAAGTGAAACTCTATATTTTTGTTATAGTGTTCCACGCTGATGTGTTCACCTTCTTATTGGAGGGCACAAAGACCTTGGTTTGTGCCAAGACCCTATAGAAGTTATTCTCTAAAAAATATGATATATTTCATACTTGGGAGGAGGATTAGGGCAATTTCTTTGCAATAGCCCTGCACCAAAAGTTAGTCAAAGTATGTAGACATTGATTTAAATTTTTAGGATAAGTAATGATTTAACAAAGTATTAGACTTAAAGGTTTTGGGGTTGAACCTTGACTTTGTCAAATTACCTTCATTTAAATTAAATATTTCATATGTTAAAACCTCACTTATTAAAAGAGAGTTTGAGCTCATATGTTATGGGAAGAGTTAAAGTAATGATTAAGTGATTACTTCTTCTTATCAGCTTAAGCTTTTGGGAAAGAGAAATGTTATGAGTATCAAATTTTTTACCAAGAGATCGAGGCTTACCAAATTGATGTATAGCTTATTCATTGGTACCCATTACATTTATTTTAATTAATTATTTTGTTTCTCTTCAATGAATGAGTTACATATATATACCAGTTAGGTAATCTTCTCTTAGTAAAAAATTTAGTACCTCTAACATTTCTCTTCGGGAAAAGTGGTAATTTAACAATAGCTAGTCATTTTAGCTAAAAAAAAAAAATTAGCTGTTATAGTGCTCAAACAAATTTGTTGAGCATGGTACACCCAACAAAATGGAATTTTCCAAGTAAAATTCCATTTGTATGGGTTCCGAAAAAGAGGCATTCTCCACTACTCGCTCGCTTCGGATCCGAGAATGTATAGAATTCTTTTTAAATTTGATATTCTTAAATTCATAATTGTTAGTTGTCTATCTCATTTAAGCGTTTAAAATAAGCCATATTTCAGCATTTAATGAGAAAGTTACCCTCAAGGAAACATAGGTTTAATAGTTTCCTTATTAAATGCTGAAACATGACTTATTTTAGACGTCTAGATGAGATGGACGATTAAAATTTATAAATTTAAAGAGAATTCTAGGAGATCTTAATCCCACTCACTTGTCCCAACTAAGCACTCAAAAGTCATTATTGACCTTCATTCCAACCATCCAAATTATGCCATAATTTTTTATTTTATTTAAATAAAAAAATAAGTTTTATGAAGGTCAAGGGAGCTGAAGATGAGTAATGCCATATTTTACAGGGTCACAAAGTCGCACTTGTAATGCAATACAATTTTGTTGCCGGCCGGCTAAGTAGTTAATAATTGAGATTCCTGAAGATTGTTGGATGAAGAAGATGGAATATTATGTTTTGGCCATCACCACAGACTCCACAGGATTTTTTTAACTAGAAAGGAAAAGAAGAGGATGCACATGCATGAGGCTTATCATTGGAGAAATGGAATGAAATGCTAAGTTAAATGTAACACGCGGGACAAAAGCAAAGGAGTAAATTCTAAGTTGAGTGTGTTTCTCAGTAATAATAAGTTGAGCACGATAAAGCTTGTAGGCTTTAGATCAAAGGAGGCTCAACAATCCAAGTTGAAAATCGAAATTTTTGAAGTTTCTATACAATCTCGATCGACCGAGATGTTTTTGGCACTTGTCGAAGGAAATTTTGGGGGAGAAAATAGACGATCGTGATTGAATTTGGTGTTCTTGATTAATTGAAAAAGCATCTCCACGTATCTCTGTCTGCACACGCAGGATGAGATCGACGGCCGAAAATTTTGTGCTTTTTTGTGCAAAATCCATGAGACATTACTATTATTACTTAAATTTAAGAATAGCATAATTATAACTCTAAGAACATTTATGCTACTTCAGCTTAATAGTAGTCCGAAGTTCTTGGTGGGAAGAGTGAGTGAGGATTTTGAGGGGTTTGCTTGCTTATAAGAAGGAGAAAGGGACATGCTTAACGATGGGAATGGGTTATCAGCTTTTTCATTGATTCAGTGATGGGTTTTTGTTTTCTTTTTTTGGCAATTTCAAAGCAAGGACTGGGCTTTCAATGGTTGAAGGGTGCCTTTTTCAAGAAAAATTCTATTTGTTTGGGTCTTGAAAAAGAGGCATTCAATCCACTCCTCCCGATTCCCAACTAACCCACAATCGTTTATACAATTTTCTGGTGGAATCCAGCGCTCTCAAAACAGAGTAGGTAATCCGGTGGCATTACAACAATGGAAGGATTGCAATACCTTGCTGAGATACCTGAACGCAGTACTCGCGAACAGTTTCAGATTTTGATCGACGAACCTGTTTATAAGGTTAAGAAATTAGCTTCCAGAGCAGATATGGAACAGATTGATGGATGGGCAACATGTTTAAATACGATGAATCGTAGATATGTTTCTTTAAGCACCAATCACTGAATGGCTCACTTGGACATTACAACAAACACTAAACAAGTAAGTATTACACATCAATGCATACAATCCACAACTTATTTGATACAAGGTAGATTGCAAAAAAGCAGTGAAAAAAATAATCCGAAATCTCTGCTATATATATATATATATATATATATATATATATATATGAATGATACTAATAACTCCATTCATATTATGTACATTCCCCCAAAACTTTAACCTATCAACGATATATGCCTTCCATGAACAACACAGAACGAGTAGATGAGAAGAAAATGAAATTTCAAAGCACACTCATTTGCGTCTGAAGGAGTGTTAAACATATTCTTATCCCTACTCGAAAGCATAGCAGCATGGAGAAGAAATTTAGCTACTGATATTAGGTGTAGTAGACCTACTAGTCCAATTAGTGTTCACAGAAATTGGTGAAGGTGGCAGCTGTTTAGTCTTCAACAATCCAACCTCATCAGGTTAAGGCGAAATTGATGGCTTTACATTCACGATCACATCATCATCAAATCCCTTCTCTTGATCCTCCGGCGCATCATTACCACTTTGAATCTGCTTCAAAGCCTCCAAGACCTCATCCATGCTAGGTCTCGTTTCCTTGTCTAGTTGTATGCAATGAAAAGCCAACTGTGCCACCAAAATGGTCATCCTTTCAACTTCTTTATCCGACTCAAATCCAAGATGTGGGTCGATCAACTCATGGAATGCGGATTTTTCAATCTTGTTTATGGCCAAGTTAGCCAAGTTAATTTCATGCCTATGCCTAGCTAGATCAACAGCTGGCAGAGATGATATAAGCTCGATTAGAACAACCCCAAAGCTGTAAACGTCACTTTTAGTAGTAACCTGATAACATTGATGATATTCTGGGTCAAGATAGCCTGGAGTTCCTTGAGGAGCTGTTGAGACATGGCTGATATCATTGGGGAACAGCCGAGAAAGCCCAAAATCTGCAACTTTGACGCAAAAATTGTTGTCGAGGAGAATGTTGTTAGTCTTCACATCGCGATGTATGATTTCAGAAGCATGGAGGTAAGCCAATGCAGTAGCAGTTTCTATGGCAATGCTCATACGAGTAGGCCATGTGAGTGAACCTGGCGTCGCTCGTTCTCCATGAATATGGTCGGCAACAGTGCCATTGGGAATATATTCATATACAAGAAGAAGTTGACGGCTGCGGTGTGAGGTGCAACCATAAAGGGAGACTAGATTTTTATGGCGCAAGCGGGTGAGGATTTCAACTTCATTCATGAACTGTGTTACTTGTCTGTAGTTGTGCTCGTATAGGCGCTTGACTGCAACTTCCCGCCCATCACGAAGTTTGCCTAGTTAAGAGAATTAGCCCATGTTACAAGATGCATGCCAAATCTCTGTTTCTTTCTTTAATTTTCTATTGTTATTCTTTTTTGCGCTTTTGCTTAGAAAGTTTAAACCGTAATTGAGGTGAGGATGAAAGTGAAACAATGTTGTGTTTATCATCTTACCATAGTAGACAATTCCAAATCCTCCATCTCCAAGTTCTTTTTCAGTATCAAAATTATTGGTCGCTTTTTCAAGATCGCAGTAGGAGTAAACAGGGACTCCATAGTAGATACTCCCCCCTTCCAGGTCTGATCTTGAGGATGGATCAGAATTAGCATTCTTTGCCAGCATGTTTGAAGAAGCATATTTTTTCTTATAATGATGCCGCATAATAAAGAAAGAGCAAATTATTATGAAGATGGCTGAACATCCGACACCTAAAGTAGAGTAAAGGAAGGAGTTAAGTGTCAACTGACAAGAAGCAATGGAGGAAATTCATGAGATTGAAAAATTTTCTATTGAAGGTTACACAATAGAACTTACGCATGAAAGACACAAGTTTGAAAAATTAACTACTTCTTTACAAGTATTGTGATGGCATCCTAATCATTCACGTTTGGCATTTGAACCTGGCCATCATCTAGGATATAGCCTTGGACAAAAGGAGCCATTAGATGGCAGATGGAAAATTTGCCGTTGCATGAAAATTACAAATTTAGTGCTCTAAAGCTAAAGCTTTGACAACTAACCACACTCAGTGGAGAAAATAAAAAAGGCTTGGAACTAGCAACTTAGATGTGATGAATAACATAATACTACTTTAATATGGAATAATTTTATTCCCATAGGCTGTCCAATCACAACTGAGTAACAATTTTCAACAAGAAATCTGATTGAAGAGGTATCTCACCTAATCCTATCGCCAGTTGCTTTGTGCGACTCTCTGCAACAGAAGAGACAAACATATATAAAAGATGTTAGTTTAAACAATGAGTAATGAAGTGAAGCAGCAAAATTGGCAGCCTTTGAATCCCTTAAAAGGGTTAGTAAGAAAGAAATGTCAAAACCCGCTCATATATATGTATCTCATATGGGTTTCATTGCAACAGAGTTAATTATTACTATTACTCATAATCTAAAATTGACACTCATCCAAATCAGCTAAAGCTATCGCTTTATAGGAGTCGATTATGGCATGGAACAGACATACTAGCAGCACATGTATTAGGAATAAATAAAACGTAAAAAGAAAAATAAAAAGAAATTTGTATGCATTTTCATGATTAATGCATCCGCAAATATTACTGTGTTATTCCTATTTTTATACCTTTCTTTGCAACGCCACAATAAAGTTTCCCCTCGTCGTTGGGCTTACATTCTTCAGAGACATTCACTTGGAGGTCGAACTTAGCTGTTATAAGTCCAACCAGGGTATCATCAACTGGACTCGGATTCTTTGGGAGCTGAATAATTGAACATCTAGAAAGAGAACTGGGAACACCAACGCTTGAATCACTATAGTAGATATTATACTCACCCCTGCAGCTCGTATTTTTAAACTTTGGAGGGGGAGGAATATAGGGATCGCTTTTGCATTTAAAAAAGGTCTGATTGGGTGTGATGATTTCAAAAGAGATGAACGAAGAATTGGGAAAACTCAAATTGGTTAAGGATTCGCATCTACGGAAGACCATGTGATCCCAAAGCTCGTTGTCAAACATACGTATGGTGGAGTTATTCAGAAAGAAGCCTAGAAATTCATATGGTCTTCCACCGTTCAGTTTGATCATTGGATTCGGAACCTGACAATCTACTATGTTAACACCGCATTCTGGGTTTGACATATTGGTGAATGGAAAGCCAGTCACGTTCGGATATCGACAGTGAAACTCTGGACATCTTTGGGCGAATCCCCCTTCTTCTTCTTCTTGAGCCGAAAGAAGCAGCACGAAGTGTGAGAGAACAAAGAAAACGAACAGAAAGACAGAAGCCATCCCGAAAATCTCAATTCAGTACCGGAGAAAACAAAGAACACCACCAACAACTTGTTGCTCTAAATTGAAATAATGTCTTTCCTTGTTTCTTGACTATATAACATTTAGTTTCTGAGTTTAACACGCTAGTTGACTTGGAAATTGGATATGGAAGACTTGCAATATGAGAATAGAGCAAGTCGGGGGTACCCATGTGATAATAATTGACCTGTGCTTTTGGAAATTTCTTAATACCACAGCCGAAGATTAATTGTACTGATCAGGTGAGGGATTTTCCTACCCATCTTCCTCATGGACCCGCATTTACGAAGACTTGACTCCTTGACTCTTCAAAGCCTCTGAACATCCAAAAAATTTGATGAAAATCAATGCGGCTGGTTTCAATCGTCCAATCTTGATGATGACTAAAACCAAAACGAAAAAGATCTCTCATGAGTCACACCCATGTTTTATTTGTTGATTTGCTAGTGATCCCTTTGCCTTAATTTGGTTCCTTTCTGTTACCTATTATTTAATACTCTCATCCCCTAAATCACCCCCTTTTGTTCCCAAAATCAATTTTTCCATGGATATTTTTCTTTTTGCATATTTATTGAATTGTGGCTGATTAAAGTGGATGTTAGCATTGTTTTTATTGGTCGGTAAGAATTCTACCTGTGACCTATGCTACTCTGTCCAGACCTTTTTCCACCAAAGCTAAGACCTAGGGGTCTCAAAATGGGTGATAACATTGTCCTATAAGAATACTGTTTTAATTGTGATCTTAAAATCTTAGATATTACCTGATGATTCTGTGCTTGAAAACCTGGTTCAGGAAATGTTGTCTTTGATAAAATGATGTTTCAATCTATTGCCATGATACGGCTAGTAATACCCATGGTTTCTTGCATTTCACATTTTGTTTCATGTCATTGTGGTGTTGTTCTGGATGTTCATTTGTTTTTCATTTCCTTGCAGACACAGGGAATGAGGCAGGACGTGGTTCCTTACAAAAGCATGCTTTCTGCTTTGACAAGAATTGCACACGAGAAAGGCATTCGGGGATTGTATAGGTAAGTTCATCCTTAATTTAGTATGTAGTATGTAAATTTGGACATATCTAGTATCTGGTTCGCAATCTTTAAAGCATAGTATGTTTGGCGAGTCAAGCAGCTATCTAGTCTTTACTTCAGCTGGTTATAAGTAATAGTTGATTGGAATGGTTGAGACCCATTCTGCTAATTTGACAAAGCAAAATCTTCATGCCCTGTTTTTTTAAGTTGTGATGATAATATTGTGGTTTGATACAGTGGCATTCTTCCTTCATTGGCTGGGGTAAGTCATGTTGCAATTCAATTTCCTGCATATGAAACGATCAAGAGTTATATGGCAAAAAGGGGTACTGATGGTTTGTTTATTTCTTTGACTGGTTGCATATACCGGAATCTTGTGTGTTTTCCTACATTTAGTTGGTGCTGATCATATAAATGTGAAATTGTCAGGTAACACAACAGTTGATAAGTTGAGTCCTGGGAGCGTTGCTATTGCCTCTTCAGTGGCAAAAGTGTTTGCCTCCGTGATGACTTACCCACACGAGGTACATTTGGCTGGACTCTTCTTTTGCTAAACTGCAGTGTATGGCCAATTGCCCATGAAACTCTTCATTTCCAGTTCTCTCACGCTCTGTTTCTACTGTATTGAAATCCAAATAATCAGGTAGTGCGTTCCCGGTTGCAAGAGCAAGGGCAGGCCAGAAATACTGAAGTCCGATACACCGGGGTTATTGATTGCGTTAAGAAGGTGTTCCAAAAGGAAGGCCTTCCTGGTTTTTACCGTGGTTGTGCTACTAATCTGTTGAGAACCACTCCGTCTGCTGTTATTACGTTTACCAGTTAAGAAATGATTCATAGGTTCTTGGAGCAGGTTATACCTCCCGACAAGAAGCATTCATAGACCCACCACCAAAACGGATGCACTGGGGGAGAGCATGACAACCTATTTGCGGCAAATCATAAAACCCAATTAACTTAGACCGGCTAACAGCAAGACAGTGATTGACTAATTTTTTGTCCTCTGTACCGTTAGGGAAATTTTTTGCAAGAATAAAGATGCTCAATTAGCTTGAATTTGCCCTGCTGAAAAAGGGAGAAAAATTACACAAAAATAAACTTGTTAGGCCTAAAAATTCTAAACCGAATGTGTAGGTATGTACGTAAAAACTACTTCAATTTTTTTAAAAACATTTTTGATTGTTAATGTATTTTAGAGGGTGTTTTTTATTTGGAAAAGTGTTGTAATGTAACATAAATGTGAAAATAGTTGGGTATTCGTGTTTTAATTTTGAGTATTTTTGTTTTGAAAATAGAAAACAAAATTGAGAAGGGGAATGATTTAATCAACAATGCTGATCATTTGTGTTCAATGAATGATTGAAGAAAAAAAGAAAGAAAAAAAAAAAAAAGAAGTTGAATTTGTGCCCAAGTATGACATACCTCTAATCCCTCCTTTCCCTGATATTTTCAATCCACTCAGGTAAAGGTAATAAGTTGGACTGGAAAGTGGCTTAAAGTATTAAAAGCCATTCAAATAATTTCTTATCTGAGCCGTTGAAATTTCTTTTCTGTCACTGTGGGAAATTGAGATGTCACCTCAATACGGCAGCAGTGAAGTGACAGTCAAAAGATCCCCCAGTAGGATCAGAGCTAGCAAATCAATTTTCCCCCCGGAGATTCCCTTTAATTTGATTCGTGAGGTTCGAAGTGAACCTCCAAAATCCAATCAACTGGTCCAAAAAGCCGGCTTCAAACGAGTCAAGCGGAACTGAGATTTAAAGAAAAAAAAAAAAAAACTAACTAGCCGGAGAGCTCGCATAACACAAGCTACGTCCTGTAGGTAACTCAATCCTCGAAAAATGACCTCCCATAAATAAAGAAGATGGTAAATTTTCATACTTGGGAGGAGGATGAGGGCATTCTTTGCAATAGCCCTGCACCAAAAGTTAGTCAAAGTATGCGTACATTAATTTAAAAGAACAAGTAATGATTTAACAAAGTACTAGAGTTAAAGGTTTTGAAACTGAACATTGACTTTGTTAAATTACCTCAATTTAAATTAAATATTTCATGTGTTAAACTTTACTTATTAAAAAAGAGTTTGAGCTTATATGTGAGAGGAAAAGTTAAAGTAATAATTAAGTGATTACTTCTTGTGCTTTTGGAAAAGATAAATGTTATGAGTATTAAATTTTTTACCAAGAGGTCGAGGCTTACCAAATTGATGTGTAGCTTATTCATTAGTATTCATTATATTTATTTTAATTAATTGTTTTATTTTTCTTCAATGAATAAGTTACATATATACTAGTTAGGCAAGCTTCTCTTAATAAAAAATTTAAAACCCATACCATTTCTCTTTGAAAAAAGTGGTAATTTAACAATGCCTAGTCATTTTAGCTAAAAAAAAAAAAAAAAAATAGCTGTTATAGTGCTCAAACAAATTTGTTGAGCATGGTACACCCAACAAAATCGAAGGAGATTCTTTCTTTATTAGATCATTCTCTCCTCTCATTTTAAAAATTATGATTGTTGAAAAAATAATTAAATAAAATAGTGAAGTATTACTAAAATAGAGAATGAGATATACCTATTTTTTAGTAATTAAAAAAAAAAGTAGTAATTTTTGTAAATAAAATTGAGCTAAAAATTGATGAACAAGTTATACACAATAGTACGTACTAGTGCAAGAGTAATTTGGATTTGCGTGAGCATGCCGTATCTTTGTTTCCCTCTTTACGAGGTGGAGGTTTGAAGCTTTTAGGGAGGAAGAGGATTCTCTGGTCTCCCACGAGCCACAGTCGTAGTACGTAGTCCAAACAACTTTCACTTTCCACGGCTGCTGCTCCACCTTTTGTCCCTAAAGGAAGACGAAACAGGACAACAACACACGCACAAATCTAAGCAAAAAAAAGAAGAAGAAGAGCTTTCCGCAGGACTAGAAACGTTGCAGACAATCCTTTGACGAGTAATTAGAAATAGTTCGATCAATTTTGCACCATTTATGCCCCTTGAATAATATAAAAATTACAACAAACTCACCCAAGTTGCATGGCAAATGGCAATAACACAAATACATCGGACTGATTAACAAAAATTTTTGAGACAATTTCATGGGAGTCGCATTATGCTCCATCGGAACATAACATATTATGTTCACGAATTTATTACAGGAAATAAATTTAAGTAAATGCCCAGATGATTATTACTCCGGAATAGTAACCAGCACGGGGCGCCAAGCCTTTCTCAACAGCGCCCTGTGCCGGAAACCCGTCCAGGCCGGCCTCGGAGACGCCGTTCCGGCTTTCCAAACGTTCAAACCGCCGCTCACAATCGAACCGACACTCGTCTCTTTCGTGTCTCCGAACGGCGGCGAAGACCCGAAGAGGTCCTTGAGAGTTTTGTGTCCCTGCGCCGCCACCAAATCCTTGTCCTCCTTCTTTTGCGGAGAACAAATAGGAGGGATTAGTGGGTGAGCCATGCGAGGTGATCGGCGGCCTAGCAGCATTCGGAGAGTGGTCTTGCGGCGACGGAATTGGACAACAGGGCTCGTCCTCGGGCTTCGCGTGGGGCTCGGCGCCACGCCGCACTGGGTCGCCAGCAGCTTGAACTTCTGAAGCGTTGCCATGTATATATGCCCAGCTGGTTCTTTGCTCTCTCTCTCTCGCCCGTTTTCTCCTCCTGGGTTTCTTGAATTTCAGTGGGGTTTGAAATTTGGAGGTGGTTAATAAATGATGGTGGGGGAGTGAGTGAGAAAAGGATGTGATTGTTGGGAATGGGTTATCATCTTTTTCCCTTGAATCACTGATTGGTTTTCGTTTCTTTTTCTTTTCTTTTTTTCCGCAATTTCGAAGCTTGGACTGGGCGGTCGATGGTTGAAGGGTGCATTTTCCAAGTAAAATTCCTTTTGTATGGGTTCCGAAAAAGAGGCATTCTCCACTACTACTCGCTCGCTTCGGATCGATAAAGTATAGAATTTTTTTTAAAAAAGTTTGAAATTCTCAAATTCATAATTGTTAGTTGTTTATCTTATTTAAACGTTAAAATAAGTCATATTTTAGTATTTAATGAGAAAGTTACGCACCCAGGAAACATAAGTTTAGTAACTTCCTTATTAAATATTAAAACATGACTTATTTTAAACGCTAAATAAAATGGATGATTGAAATTTATAAATTTAAGAATCTCAAATTTAAAAGGAATTCTAAGAGATCTCAATCCCACTCACTTGTCCCAACTAAGCACTCAAAAGTCATTATTGACCTTCATTCTAACCATCCAAATTATGCCATAATTTTTTATTTTTTATTTTTTTTTTAAAGTAAGGTTTATGAAGGTCAAGGGAGCTGAAGATGAGTAATGGCATATTTTATAGGGTCACAAAGTCACACTTGTAATGCTATACAATTTTGTTGCCGGCCGGCTAAGTAGTTAATAATTGAGATTCCTGAAGATTGTTGGATGAAGAAGATGGAATATTATGTTTCGGCCATCACCACAGACTCCACAGGATTTTTTTAACTAGAAAGGAAAAGAAGAGGATGCACATGCATGAGGCTTATCATTGGAGAAATGGAACGAAATACTAAGTTAAATGTAACACGCGGGAAAAAAGCAAAGGAGTAAAATTCTAAGTTGAGTGTGTTTCTCAGTAATAATGAGTTGAGCACGATAAAGCTTGTAGGCTTTAGATCAAAGGAGGCTCAACAGTCCAAGTTGAAAATCGAAAATTTTGAAGTTTCTATACAATCTCGATCGACCGAGATGTTTTTGCCACTTGTCAAATTACTTTTGGGGAGAGAAAACGGACGATCGAGATTGAATTTAGTGTTCGTATCTCGGTTTGCATACGTAGGATGAGATCGACGGCTGAAAATTTTGTGTAACACTTAACACCACTACTTTTCATCTGTTTTTTTGCTTTTTTTGTGCGAAATCTATGGGACATTACTATTATTACTTAACTTTAAGAATAGCGTAATTATAACTCTAAGAACAATTATGCTACTTCAGCTTAATATATAGTAGTCCGAAGTTCTTGGTGGGAAGAGTTAGTGAGGATTTTGAGGGGTTTGATTGCTTTTTTTTTAATCTAAGCAAATACAAACATAGGGAAGGGTTATATAGGGGGATCCTTCCCACTATTGATCCTAATAGAAGAGTATAAGAGGGAGAAAGGGATATGCATATGCTTAACGTTGGGAATGGGTTATCAACTTTTTCATTGATTCAGTGATGGGTTTTTGTTTTCTTTTTTTGGCAATTTCAAAGCAAGGACTGGGCTTTCAATGGTTGAACTTGAAGGGTGCATTTTTCAAGTAAAATTCTATTTGTTTGGGTCTTGAAAAAGAGGCATTCAATCCACTCCTCCCGATTCCCAACTAACCCACAATCGTTTATACAATTTTCTGGTGGAATCCAGCGCTCTCAAAACAGAGTTGGGTCAATTTTTGCTTGCAATTCCAAGCGAAATCCGCCAAGAAATCCGGTGGCATTACAACAATGGAAGGATTGCAATACCTTTCTGAGATACCTGAACGCAGAACTCGCGAACAGTTTCAGATTTTGATTGACGAACCTGTTTATAAGGTTGTTAAGAAATTCGCTTCCAGAGCAGATATGGAACAGATTGATGGGTGAGCAACATGTTTAAATACGATAAGACAAAATTTGAAGATTTTGTTGAATCGTAGATATGTTTCTTTAAGCTCCAATCATTGAATGGCTCACTTGGACATTACAACAAACACTAAACAAGTAAAGTATTTAAACATCGATGCATACAATCCACTACTTATTTAATACATGGTAGAGTGCAAAAAAGCAGTGAAACAAATTATCCGAAATCTCTGCTATATATATATATATATATATATATATATATATGAATGATACTAATAACTCCATTCATATTATGTACAATATTCCCCCAAAACTTTAACCTATCAACGATATGTGCCTTCCATGAACAACACAGAACGAGTAGATGAGAAGAAAATGAAATTTCAAAGCACACTCATTTGCGTCTGAAGGAGCGTTAAACATATTCTTATCCCTACTCGAAAGCATAGCAGCATGGAGAAGAAATTTAGCTACTGATATTAGGTGTAGTAGCCCTCCTAGGCCAATTAGTGTTCACAGAAATTGGTGAAGGTGGCAGCTGTTTAGTCTTCAACAACCCAACCTCATCAGATTCCGGCGAAATTGGTGGCTTTACATTCACAATCACATCATCATCAAATCCCTTCTTTTGATCCTCCGGCGCATCATTACCACTTTGAATCTGCTTCAAAACCTCCAAGACCTCATCCATGCTAGGTCTCGTTTCCTTGTCCTGTTGTATGCAATGAAAAGCCAACTGTGCCACCAAAATGGTCATCCTTTCAACTTCTTTATCCGACTCAAACCCAAGATGTGGGTCAATCAACTCATGGAATGAGGATTTTTCAATCTTGTTTATGGCCAAGTTAGCCAAGTTAATTTCATGCCTATGCCTAGCTATATCAACAGCTGGCAGAGATGATATGAGCTCGATTAGAACAACCCCAAAGCTGTAAACATCACTTTTAGTAGTAAGCTGATAACATTGACGATATTCTGGGTCAAGATAGCCTGGAGTTCCCTGAGGAGCTGTTGAGACATGGCTGATATCATTGGAGAACAGCCGAGAAAGCCCGAAATCTGCAACTTTGACGCAAAAATTGTTGTCAAGGAGAATGTTGTTAGTCTTCACATCGCGATGTATGATTTCAGAAGCATGGAGGTAAGCCAATGCAGAAGCAGTTTCTATGGCAATGCTCATACGAGTCGGCCATGTGAGTGAACCCGACGTCGCTCGTTCTCCATGAATATGGTCGGCAACAGTGCCATTGGGAATATATTCATATACAAGAAGAAGTTGACGGCAGCGGTGTGAGGTGCAGCCATAAAGGGAGACTAGATTTTTGTGGCGCAAGCGGGTGAGGATTTCAACTTCATTCATGAACTGTGCTACTTGTCTGTAGTTGTGCTCGTATAGGCGCTTGACTGCAACTTCCCGCCCATCACGGAGTTTGCCTAATTAAGAGAATTAGCCCATGTATCAAGATGCATGCCAAGTCTCTGTTTCTTTCTTTAATTTTATGTTGTTATTTTTTTTGCGCTTTTGCTTAGAAAGTTTAAACTATAATTTTGGTGAGGATGAAAGTGAAGCAATATTGTGTTTATCATCTTACCATAGTAGACAATTCCAAAGCCTCCATCTCCAAGTTCTTTTTCAGTATCAAAATTATTGGTCGCTTCTTCAAGGTCGTTGTAGGAGTAAACAGGGACTCCAAAGTAGAGACTCCCCCCTTCCAGGTCTGGTCTTGAGGATGGATCAGAATTAGCATTCTTTGCCAGCATGTTTGAAGAAGCATATTTTGTCTTATAATAATGCCGCATAATAAAGAAAGCGCAAATTATTATGATGCCTGGACATCCGACACCTAAAGCAGAGTAAAGGAAGGAGTTAAGTGTCAACTGACAAGAAGCAATGGAGGAAATTCATGAGATTGAAAAATTTTCTAGTGAAGGTTACACAATAGAACTTACGCATGAAAGACACAAGTTTGAAAAATTGACTACTTCTTTACAAGTGTTGTGATAGTATCCTAATCATTCACTTTTGGCATTTGAACCTGGCCATCATCTAGGATATAGCCTTGGACAAAAGGAGCCATTAGATGGCAGACGGCAAAATTTGCCGTTGCATGAAAATTACAAATTTAGTGCTCTAAAGCTAAAGCTTTGACAACTAGCCACACGCAGTGGAGGAGAAAATAAAAAAGGCTTGGAACTAGCAACTTAGATGTGATGAATAACATAATACTACTTTAATATGGAATAATTTTACTCCCATAGGCTGTCCAGTCACAAGTGAATAACAATTTTCGACAAGAAATTTGATTGAAGAGGTATCTCACCTAATCCTATCGCCAGTTGCGTTGTGTGACTCTCTGCAACAGAAGAGACGAACATAAAAGATGTTAGTTTAAAAAAATGAGGAATGAAGTGAAGCAGCTAAATTGGCAGCCTTTGAATCCCTGAACAGGGTTAGTAAGAAAGAAATGTCAAAACCCGCT